>NW_024542171.1:0-99467 GCF_016758785.1 Suillus bovinus
AAGATATTGGGTGACTTTGAGAGAAGTGAGGGAATGAGGGTGATAAGGAATGAGACAAAAGGCTGCGAATTTGAGCCTGGAGATGCTGCTGTCGAGTTCTGCGAGGCAATAAGACCCTCCTGAGCAGCGTGAGACAACAACCATTGGGCCAAAGTACCTGTGGTTTACACTTGACATTTGATGCGGCTTTGATTTTCTTGTCGAGAACAAGAACGAGAGAGCCATGAGGGAAGTTGTAATCAGTGGATATTATTAGCAAAGCATTGCTTGAAGCTTTTGATAGAGGCCATGCAACTTTTGAGGAGTCGTTCATGCACAAGTGCGAGATCTTCATCTCATTTGGCGAGTTGGCGTGCTCAAATAGCGATTAAGTCAGATGTAGGGAGGAGGGAAGTGATGTTTGGGAGCATGAAGGTTGCATCAATGATGTCGAAGGGAAGTAAGGGTTTGGTTCCATGGGCTAGATAGAAAGGTGAGTGGCTAGTAGATCTGCAAGTTGTGACATGATCAGCCCAAAAAACATGGTGTGCAAAGGTGGGCCATTTGGTAATGTCGCTGTTGCATGCTTTGATAAGGGAGTCGCGAATAGTATGATGCGAGCACTCCACAACTCCATTGGCCTTCAAATTATACACCGAGATGCAAATATGATAAATATGGTACTTCTTCACCAGCCAATCGAGTGCAGCAACAAATGGTGTTCCATTGTCCGTAACTTCAATTCCTCCCCATCTACATAGAATCTCTTCAAAAAAAATGCACCCAAGGTGCATCCAGTTTCTTTCCTTAACATATGAAACTTGGGCCAATTGGATAGGGAGCAGCACACTTGAACAATGTATGTGAATCCATGTGTTGTTGGCATATACATGGAATCTGCAAAGGTTTTGTGGAAGAGAGGAGCTGGAATTGAGACAGTGGGTGGGAGAACAACCTTCTCAACAGACTGAATCTGGCATTGATGACATGTCTTCAGGTACCATGTGAGGTCGTTGTCGAGCAAGGGCCACCAAAAGCGATCAGCAATTGTGCATCATGTAGGGTAAAAACCTTGGTGCCCAAGTTCGTTGTGTGTCTGCTTGAGGATATGAACATGATCCAATGAGGATGAGGAATCTAAACTGTGGTTAAAGTTGGTGCTAAGCTAAGCAAACACAGCTAGACCTGGGCACGAGTGAAAACATCGACCCAAGGGCAGCTAACTGACTAAAGGGAAACCTCTCTTATAAAAAGAGGGACACCAAACTACTAATAGAGTAATAGAACTAAGAAACACGCAAAACACAAAGCAAGTGCAATGTGATTGACAATATATGGACACGCCAGTGCGAAAATCAGGGTGCATGATGCGAAGGTAGCATGCTTGAGTGAAGGCAAAAGGCAAACAAGCAAAAGAGACTAAGGAGAGATGAGGCAAGACAAGTATTAACACCCCAACTAAGGTTGGCTGATGCTAAGGCGAATGCGGACAACTAATACGCGCAACTTAGATAGTCACTGCAAACAATAAGTAAAATTCCCTAGTTTCTAGAGACACAGAGAAAGTGGGCAGAAAATCAACCCAGTACATAAGTAATAGAGGGGTATAAGTAAAATAGCTAAGCGCTGCTAGGCGCGCAGGTCTGATGTGACGAGCCGAACAGGCTATAAATAGTATGCAAGATATGTAATAGGGTCTTGGTTATGCGCGAAGTGCAGAGCTGAGTATTAGCAATGGAAAACAATTAAGGCAAAAAGGGAATATGATGGGAAAAATGCACCAATGGAAATCTGAGGACATGGGATGGACTGGGTGGACGAGTATACGAACAGTGCGAGCGCGGATGCGCAAGGCCATGCGCCAAATCTGCAAATTAAACTAAGTGTGCTAAGTGCGCTAGACGTATCCCATGGATTAGAGCTGGAGTTTGTAGGAAAAGTGAGAGAATTCAGGAGGGAAGTGCTTGTGGAGATGGGAGTCTCTACACCGAGCCAAAGAGAACAAGCTGATGATGACCACTTGATTCATTTTGCCACAGGTGGTTCCCCTGGTTGAAGAATTGAGTGGCTCATTTATGAGGGTGATTCTGGGATGATGGTGATACTGAGGATGGGAAGGATAAGGAAGTGAGTTACTTGTGGATGATTTGTAGTTCTTTGTCCCAGGTTTTGGTTAAGTTGTTGTAAGGTAAAGAAAATTCTTTGTCTGGTGCTGACTGTGTCAGTAAAGCGCTGTGGGTTGTTATTCTAGAAACCACCCTGCTTCCTTCTCTTGCTACCCATATGCTACATCCCAACATTTCATTGACCCACTCTTCAACATCTTCTGTCATCTCATCCTTATCTTCATCATCTTCAGGTGCTGCAGGTTGTCGAGATAGGCCATCCACTGTGACATACTTGTTTCTGGGAACATGTCAAAGGGTGAAGTCAAAGAGGGATATTCCCACAATTCAGTGGTTGACAGTGTCATTAGGTTGGATATCAGGATTGTTAAGCATACCACTGTCTTGGTACTTAAGGGTCTTATATGAATGTTGTGTATAATGACAACACTATTATACACGGTGAAGACTTCTTGCCAGTCCTTAAGTGCATGGTCTCCAACTTTTCTAGTTTTTGTGGGAGGTAACATGGCGAGTTCTTGGGAGGATTTAGTTTGTTGTCCTCTTCTTGTGGAAGTACAATGCAGATGTGTAGCATAGCTGGATAATGAAAAGTGATAGGTATGTTCCACCCTAGTAGGTCATGTTTCAACCTATGAAAGTCTGTCTCAACTTTGTTGTGTTCTCCTTGTTCGTGTCTCTCCTTATGATGAAACAGAGAGTTCTTAAATATATATATGTAAAGGCTTGGCCTGAATGATAGAAATAGCAAAAGTTGTATAAGTCGCAGTATACAATCTTTTGTGAATAGAATAATGAAAGCTTGTATAAGTAGTATACAATGCTTCAGAAAAGATAAGATGAAATATCTTAAGCTTATTTCAAGGACATAATGCCTGCACTTTTATTCTTACGTACTCTCACAGTTTGAGAGAAGAATGAAAAATAGAAAGTTATATTACATAGGTGAAAACGAGGGGTTTATATACCTTTTGAAAACCCTCTTACTAAGCATGAGTCATCACACAGATTGGTAAGAATGTAGCTTACAAACCAGGTGCTGAATCAGCTCCTTACTAATATACAGTGTAATCTTACAAAGCATGATTGAAAGCTCATGAGTCATCACATGGATGTGTCATGCAGTTTGCTGACAAACATACCATTTGGCTGTGCTGAATCATCTTTCTTACTAAGTAGATTATAAATAAGGTTCAGAGTCTTACAAAGATCTTACAAAGCATGACAAAACATGATGAGTCATGTGAATGTTGTTACAAATCAGATTATTTCCCAGTCACATGAGGTGCTGACAAACAAATCTGATAGCCAAACAGTCAGAGAGAAACAAATAGAGAGAACAGAACTAAATAAAATAAAATAGACAACACAGGGGAAATCAGTCTGAATCATGTGAAACAAAATAGAAGGAAATGAATCAGGGAAAAATGATAAGGTAACTGAGTGACAGAAGGTAAGATACTCTATCACTCTTTTGTTGTATCAGTCATGGTATGAATCACATACCATGCATGACACCACAAATATATTTTTGATCTACTTCAATAGTGAAATGTTTGAGTCCGATGAGCCATACTTTCATTGCTTTGAGGACTCTGAAAAGACCATAGAGTTCGATCTTAGCCTGTGAGTATTGGCTTTCTTGGTGATCGACCCGAATCTGGCAGGTCGTCAATGTTTTTCGCTGTCCAGTTGCAACAAAATCCATCCACAGGCTATGTGCAATGAATCTACCGCCAGTATAACTTCGTGACATGAGGAATAATCAATAGGATGGATGGCAGGTGAGTGAATGATGGTGTTCTTGATGGTATCCATAGCAATTTGCGCTGCACTGTCCCACTTGAACTTGATGTTATTACGGGTGAGGTTCATCAATGGGTGAGTGATGGATGCATAGTCTTTAATCCAATTGTGAATGGTTACTGCAGTTCCAAGAAAAGCATGAACTTTGGTTCATGTCTTGCAGGGTGGCCAGTTCCTAATTTTTGAGACCTTTGTTTTATTGGGGATGTGTCCTTCATAGTTGCAAAGTTGTCTGACAACTAGTACTTCAGGAACACATAAAAACAGTTTCTTTGCAGATAAGGTAGCTCCCGTGTGCTTGAGACAATGCAGGACTTGATTAATGTCTACACAGTGTTCCCACACAAATTTGCGAATTCTGGTGTTTTCAGGGATGAGCTCAAATGAACCATCTGACATTTCGTATCGTGTTGGAGGGCCTAGCATGTTCACATCATCCTGGAAGTTTGGTGCTACATCGAGTTCAGCTTGAAGAATGAATGCTACATCATTTTGAAATACTGCAGGGGAGTCAGGTCCATCCCTGGGGAAGGACAGTAAGTCTATAAGTGCCAAGGGGAGTCTGGAAGGTAGTGATATCGTGAGATTCTTCAGCGAGTGCTCGATGATTGAAGCCTACAAATAAATCCATCATTGAGTATATGGTGCATCCTGCACATTGTTCTGCAAAAAGCTCAATGTAAGGCATTGTTGCTGCATCCTTAATGATGATGGAGTTAAGCTGCTGGAGGTCGTGAATGATGCAAACAGTTCTGTTTTTCTTTGCAACACAGAACCAATGGGATTGGTAGGATGAATTGGAAGGTTTGTAGACACTGGATGCTATCTTCAATTTGATAAGCTTAGGTGCTGTTTGGACAGCGAACCCTGGTTCGAAAATCACGGTTGAAAACAACACATGATGATGGCATGTGATATATTTTATCGATAAGAGATTATCGATAGCATGTAGTATAGTGTATATAACATGTAAATCTTATAATGATAATCACAATTGCTGCACCCACATGGACCTCGAAGCGCAAACAGCAAACAATTTATATCGACGACATCAAATTGTGATGGTCATCATCACCATTGCAGTTGCTCAGATTTCGTGCCTATATAATCTCTTATTCTTATCACACACAGAAAAGACCCCATATCATATGTCAATTCTCACAGGAAAAGCCTGGATGTACGAACTCATTGGTGGTCACCCGGAGAGAATCAAACACAATCTCGGCATCGACGTTCAAACTTTTGAGGAGCTCTTACAAGTTCTGCGGCAACACGGATTTGTTCAGTCCCGCAACGGCATCACTGTCGAAGAGCAATTGGGTATCTTTTTATATACGTGTGTTACAGGATTGTCATCTCGCCATGTTGGTGAGCGATTTCAGCGGTCTCCAGACACGATTACCAGGTAAGTATGTCAATAATTCAAGCTGAACAGTAGGCTGATGATTTTCACAGATATTTCAAGCGCATCCTCATTTTTTTTTCATCCTCTCCCTTCTACACTACAAATGTCCGGCTCCCAAATGAAAACACTCCCATTTCTGTGGCAATCCGCGATGACCCGTGCTTCAGATTCTTCAATCAATGCATTGGTGCCATTGACAGCACTCACATTCGGGTCTTTGCGCCACTCGAACATCATACCGTCCTGTGCAACCGAAAGGGATTTTTATCCCAAAACTGTCTATTCATATGCAACTTCGACTTCTATTTTACCTACTCACTCACAGGCTGGGATGGCTCAGCTGCTGATGCTAGTCTATGGAATGACGCATGGTCTCATGATTTGCGCATACCTGCGCACAAATATCTTCTCGCTGACGCAGGCTTTGGTACATGCGATGCGCTTCTCATACCTTATCGAGGTGTACAGCTATCATTTGAAGGAATGGTGCCAAGCAAACCTTATGTGAGTTCATTTCTTTAGATTCGTTTTTCTACTAAATTATTTTGTACTAGGCCACGAGATCCCAAATAATTGTTCAATCTTCGACACGCAGCACTTCGCAATATCATCGAACGGATCTTCAGCGTGTTGAAGCGGCAGTGGCGCATTTTGATGATCCCACCGGAATATAGCATGCACGTTCAGGCCCTGAATCCCAGCAGCGCTATGCGCTATTCACAACTTCGTGTGCAGGCACAACCCTGACCTGTTTGACCTCACCCTAGACCATGAGTATGATCTTGCGGAGGATGATGCAGTGGGACATGGCGCACTTTCTGAAGGACCGGCAGATACTGCTGAGAGAAGATGAGCAGATGCTCGTCGTGAGTCAATTGCAGCAGCAATGTGGGCTGACTATCTTGAGGAACGTGAGCGGAGGGGACTCCCATTGCCTTCGTAGTATTAGTAGGGATCGCGCAATTTATGTACAACAATATATGCATTTGTCACACTCACAATGAAACGAGCACAAGACAACAACAACACTTCATATTTGAGACAAAACAAGATACCAACATAGTACACTATCAGATGAACATATGGTCCTGTGAGTCAGTTGATGCCTGGCGCGGTGCGCCACCACAAAGTATTCGCTTCTCCTCCAACCACTCAACCCTCGTCGCCTCATCCAACGAGTAGAAAATGATCGCTTGGTTTTTGTGTTCAGCTAGGAAGTTGGCAATGGACAGGCGCTCTTTGCTGGTGAGTTCTGTGCACTTATTGAGCAGGGAGATGGCGCGCCCAACATGCGTGGAAGGCTGCACTGGCTGTGGCACTGGGAGCACCGGAGGAACAAGTGTGAAATTCTTCTGCATTTCGCGCACTACATCAACAAGATTCTTCATCATCTCAGTACCCTCCTGTTGTGCCAATAATGTGGCAGATGGTGGCCGATGTCGCTTCTAGGAGCTTGCAGTTGAGCCAGCAGCAAGTGCACTGTACTTATGTTTGCTATGGCTGATGCTCGTCCATGCCAAGTCTGTGGTGGAGCCATTGGTAGAAGGTGCAAGATAGGTAGATGGAGTGGGTGGCTCAAGGAGATCTGGGTCAATTGATGATGGTGGCCCTGGTGGTGGAGGTGCTGCACTCGATGCTGCACTCTCTGTTGCTGGGGAAATGGATGATGAGACAGCTGTTGTGGTGGGCCGGAAAACATATGCGCCCTTCAACTGATTTGGCATTAACTGCTCCATGATCTCAAAGTGGTCAAAGCCCCTTGTCATAAAGGGCTTTGCATGAGGATGTGACTAAAGGTAATGTTATTAGATAGCATGAGATATATTGCAGTACTTACCTTGGTAAACCGTGCCCAGACATCATCCTTTCGATCGGCAATACCTGCTCCATGCTCATCACTCCATGTGAAACCCGAAGTGCACTTTATCTCAATGACACTATGATATGCTTTCTTTAACTATAAAAATATATAATAACATTGGCGGTGGCAGAAAGGCTCACTAGATGCACCATTGTCCATTTATTCTTACAAACTAGACCAGTCTTCTCTGCGCCCCTCTGCTGTGTAAATTTCTCCTTAAGGTGGGTAGCTGCCTGATTAAAAGTGGACATCTTGAAGCCCCCATCGCCTGAGGAAGGAAGGTCCTTCAAGAGGAACTCAAGAAAGGCAGTTTCCTCTGCCTTTGACCACACTGCAGGGGCCTTATGGGATGTTCCGGATGCTGCCGCTGCTTCAAGAGTACCTCAGGAGCGCAGGGAGTGAGTAGACCCATTGCTGGATCTATCAGACATTTCGACGGTGATAAAATGATCAAAGGTATGTGTATACAACAAAGATTAGTCAGTTGTTGACAGGCACCTGGCAACACATGCCATCATCATGTGTTGTTTTCAACCACAATTTTCGAACCAGGGTTCACTGTCCAAACAGCACCTTAATGACTTCTTCCTTGATGCCAGGTGGAATGGGTGGTTGTCAGTGAGTCCATGGGATGTGTTCAATGGTGGGGATGATGACTGGAGGAAAATAGTCATCACAAAAACGACCCTTTTTGGTTTCGTCCCATGCAAGAGCGAACTTGTTGTTGGTCAAAACTTGGGCAGCAAGTTTACGTTCCTTGGGCCACAAGAACTTGTTTTTAAAGATGCCAAGTTCATCGATTCATTCCTGTGTGAGACATTTGCTGGGTGTGAATACTAGGGAGGTAGGAGAAAGGAGTGGGTCTACAGGAAATTTGCGGATGATATGTGCATGTGTGAGCATTGTCATGGCAACAGGTTTGACTTTATTGGCGACTTTCTTGTAGGAAAAGGTCCAGTGTGCCGGATCAACATCGAAGGAGTTTTGCAAAAGGTATTCAGTAAAAGGAGAGGCAGTTAAAGAGAGGGAAGGGTGGATTTGCTGACTTAGAGGGATAGAAGCATCCCATCTGTGGTCTGATGCTTTGAGGGATTTAATAGCACAGTTCTTCTTGAATTCACGTTTAGACTTTGCATTGTTGATCTCGACCACAGAGTTTTGCTGGTGATTTGGAGTGAGTTGTTGACCAGAGGTGGTGAGAAAGGCAGCCATAAGGGCATGAGATGGGTGGGGCCAGGGACAAGGTATGGTCGAAACCCTTCGAGTGTTGGTGGGGTCGTGTACTGATATATATACTCCATTGATATCTTCATCCTTGGACAAGTGGACAAATCACTGCCAGGGCTGTCCCAGCAATAGTCAGTAGGGAGTGTCTGGTACCACATAAGCATGCACCCAAGTCTTAATTCCTTCTACCTCTATTTCTAACATCTCTATGCACCCATCCATATCCTGTGATCCTCTGTTTGTCATTTGCATCATGCAGGCATTTTGATTGATCAGTGCCTTGGTTTTCTTCCAGACATCTTGCCAGATGATGACAATTTTAGAGCCTTCATTGATTAATGCAAGTTTTGAATGGACTCCATTGAGTGTGACACAGATTTCATGCAAGAGAGTGGCATGTTCCACTTGTGCTGGCAGAGTCATGCTTAAAGTGTGGCTATTGGCTGGTTGCAACATGACAGGTATAGGAACTTGATGTGTTTGGCAATGTTCAACAGCTTCCTTCTGCAGTTCTGGACTTATCAAGAGAAGGTTGGACACGGTGAGGTGGGGTACTATTGTGCCAAGTATGAACTTGAAAACTTGTTGGACAGCATCTGGAGCTGTAGCTTTGGATTTGTACTTGAAGGCTAGAGTTTTGGGGGTTTTGACAGTGATAGATTCAGTGGATTTTGATGATGGAGTAAGAGCTGAAGTGAGGATAGGGTCTTTAGGTGCATTTTTGAGAGCTTGGGGTGCCTTAGCCTTGGATCTGGTAACTGCTAGTACTCCTCCTTGCTGGGGATCTTCCTCCTCTTCTATACTAACTACAATGGCATGGTTTTCGGTGACAGGAACGCACTGGAGAAAGTAGGACTCAGTTATGAAGGCTGAGGAAGGTATTTCAGTGGTGGCAACAGTTTGAGGAGCATTTTCACACCTCGGTGTTTCGATGGGAATGACATTTGATCCAGTTGCAGGGGTGGGTGGGACTGAAACAGCATACCTCACATCAATAGCCTGTTTCAGGTTCTCGTTCCCTGTATGTCATATTTGTGATCGGTCCAGGTATGCGAAATATTGACCATCTCGTATGATTTGTCCTGCTCACAAGTAGTCCCCCATAATGGAGCATGAACAAATGGGGTGAGGGCCACCATAGAAGGGGCAGGAAGAGTTCAACTGAGTGTTGGATAAATGTGGGAGAGGCGGTAATGGTAGATACTGTTACAAGAACATCTAGACGCTTGGGCCCCTACTATTTTTCTTCTTATCCTCCTCGTCTCCGCCCTTGCATCACACCCTTACCCTGACCTTGCTCTCGTTATCCTCGTTATCCTCGCATTCCCTTTCGCTCTCTACCTGTCACTCCAGCAGAGCCAGTACATCTGGCCAGACCCTTTCTCTGACGAAGCATACCCATGCTCCATTCCACCTCCTGACTAATCCTGTGGATAGTCCCCCTTGCCTTTACCATCCGGACAGTAACCTATGATATGATGCACGTCGCATCCCCTTTACCCTATCTCCTTTCTTGATCCATGACTCACTGCGCAGTTGCACATGTATACTTATATTTAGCTCCGCAGTTGCACAATTGTGCCCCTGTGCATTTCACTTTCTGTTTCTATCTCTGACTCGTTTCTCACTTGCACGTTCCGGTTTACCTATGACTCACCTCAAATGTGCCTTCCTTTTCTAGTATCACCCTTTGACCAGTTCCCTTTCCGGTAGTACGAGTTATCATCCACTAATACACATCCTCTCCTCTATATAAACTCGCTACCATGTATCTTATTCCTTAACTTGAATCTACTTGGTTCTTGACCTCCTACTCCTAACAAGAGTGATTCCTTCAGCCTAGCCAGCTTTCTATATTCTACTTTCTTATCTGCTCATTGCAGATAAGTCTCTAGTCTCAATCTTTACTCATCAACTTCATCAACGAGCAAAGCCCCTGTTAACTAGTTGGACTTCTGCCCTTCTATTAACACAGATCTTACGATTAACCTTCAGGTGTCATAAGCCTTGGCAGATATGCTTACCATCAAGCCCCGCTTGACATAAGCTACCCGATTTGGACATAGGCATTAAATCTTACTTGCCAAAGCCTCGCCAAGTAATACCCCTAACCTTGGGCCAGCCCAAGGACGTCCTCAACCATTGACAACACACGCTCTGTTTGACTGTCGCCAACAGATACTATCCAAGTCGTAACAGATACAGCAGGGATGATGACGCTGCTGTGCTGACAAATCGGTGTGAATGTGGTGGTGCCCAAGCCTGAGCTGCTGCTGGGGCAAGGCAAACAAGACAAGTGTAACACCCTGCATAAGTGACATCTCCAATATCCAACCCATGCATTTTGCATGCTAGTTCTTCTACTTTGTCTATGGTTGACTTGACTGGCACAACAGGAGGGGTTGAGAAGGCTACCTGCTTGGTCTGAACTTCCTTTTGAGCACCTTTCCTTTTGTCTTCTTTGTCTGAATCACACAGGGCTGAGGCCTTAGTTCAAGCTGTATGTCCTTCCCATATGGTATGTATCCTAGTTGCTATGGGTTCATTGAGGTCTGCATCAAAGGCATCATCAGAGAACACAAAGCGACCAGCCTTGAGTACTTCTTCAAAGTCCAGTGGCTTCCATTCTTGAGTAGCTTGGATTCTTCAGTTCAAGCCATCTATCAATAGTGCATCGAGTTGTAGGTGGTAGACCTTGCCAAAAATAGTGATCGTGTTCTCGTGTCGATATCTTGTTGTTTGCAACGAGCCAGTGCACTATGGGGCGAAACTGTCTATAGTATTGTAGGAGTTCTGTCTCGGTCGAAATGTCATTATTGATGTTACTAATCACGATCTGTTCCAAGTTGCATATGGTGTAGTGCTGACCTTTGGCAGCTCCAGAATACTGTGCTAAAATGCTGGCTTTAAAAACATCAAAGTCTTTACTTTCATATTGCATTAGTGTCACCCAGAAACATTTCATCTGGAGGTCAACATATCAAACAATCATTTTGCATTTTTCTGTGCCAGTAAGCACACAAGCATCAGCCAAATCCTCGAAAAGATTCGAAAAATTTTAGAAGTTCCGAAGTTTTGCCATTGAATGATGGAGCCTTGCTGGAGTTGGCCCCAGGCATCACATTGATGCCTTTGGAGGCATTAGACATGGCTTGTGATGGCTGAGGAGGTACAATATGTGCTGTTGAGGATGGGACGAGTAGTGATTGTGACATGGTGCGGTTTGAGGTTGGTTGGGAGGAGACAATAGGCAGAATAGGCAATGTTACAAGAACATCTAGACGCTTGGGCCCCTACCATTTTTCTCCTAATCCTTCTCGTATCAGCCCTTGCGTCACACCCCTACCCCGACCTTACCCTTGTCATCCTTGTCATCCTCAGCATTCCCTTTCGCTCTCTACCTGTCAGCTTCAGCAGAGCCAGTACATCTGGCCAGATCCTGTTCGCTGACGAAGCATATCCATGCTCCGTTCCACCACCTGACTGATCCTGTGGACAGTCCCTTTGCCCTTACCAGTCTGGACGGTAGCCTATGATATGATGCACGACGCATCCCCTTTGCCCTTTTCCCTTTCTTGATCTCTGACTCAGTGCGCAGTCGCACATGCGACTTATACTTAGCTCCAGCAGTTGCACAATCGTGCCCCTGCGTGTTTCACTTCTTATTATGACCTTTGACTCATTTTCTTATCAAGCACGTTCTGGTTCACCCGTGTCTCACCCTGAATGTGCCTTCCTTTTATGGTTATACCCTTTACTGATTACTTCTCTTGGTAGTACGAGTTATCACCCACTAATACGCTTCCTGTCCTCTATATAAACTCGCTACCATGTACTATATTCCCTAACTTGAATCTACTTGGTTCTTGACCTCCTACTCTCACAAGAGTGATCCTTTCTGCCTTGCCAGCAGTCTATATTCTATCTTCTTATCTGCTCTTCGCGGATAAGCCTATAGTCTCAATCTTTACTCATCGACTTCGTCGACGAGCAAAACCCCTGTTAACTAGTCGGACTTCCGTCCTTCTAAATTAACGACGATCTTACGATTAACCTTCGGGTGTCATAAGCCTTGGCAGATACAGCTCATCGTCTAGCATCCGCCTGACGTAAGCTACCCGATTTGGACATAGGCGTCAAATCTTACTTGCCAAAGCCTCGCCAAGTAAGACCCCTAACCTTGGGCTAGCCCAAGGACGTCCTCGACCATTGACGACACACGCTCTGTTTGAGCGTCGCCAACAGATACCATCCAAGTCGTAACAGGCAAGGAGCTGGTTTGAGAAATAAACTGGGGTTTAGGAATTGGGGGGGGGGGGGGGGGGGGGGCTAATAGCGCAAGGATACTGGGTCCGAGCATGAGGGATACATGTTTGGAAT
The DNA here is from genome assembly GCF_016758785.1 of Suillus bovinus. Classification (NCBI taxonomy): domain Eukaryota; kingdom Fungi; phylum Basidiomycota; class Agaricomycetes; order Boletales; family Suillaceae; genus Suillus; species Suillus bovinus. The sequence goes on from NW_024542171.1 coordinate 12,785, forward strand.
AGGTGTAGTGAGAGCAGAGCAAGACAAAGTGAGAATAATTGTTAGAGATGTGTTTCTGAAGCTTTGTGAGTGAGTTTTGAGTGGGAAAAGACTGGTAAAATTTGCTATTAGATGGGAGTGTACATGGACAGTATTTAAGCACAAAACATTAAGAGTCTTCGGGTATGAATAATCTGTACTATTAGGTGAAAAACGGAAGCAGAAGGGAGTGGTGATGTTCCTGAGGGATAGGTAGTCCAAGCAAGAGAGAGAGTACGAAAGAACTGAATGAGTGGCAGTATAGACAAGTTCGGTTTGGATATAATGATGAGAATTTCATAGCGTTATTGACAGATTTTGGTATGGCGAAGTGAGAATGTGGAATGTAACCAGAAAAGGGTTTTGAGGGTCGATATCAGCAAAGTGAGAATGTAAGGGAGACCAAAAGACTGTGCTCATCATTGATGATGGTGAGATAATGAAGGTAAGCAGAAATTAATGTGTCTGTGTGACTCAGATGCAAAGTGTGATGCTTCTTCACATCAATGAGTCACGCGGATGGTGGGTGTTAAGTCCATTCATTGATTTGAAGTCATGGTCGGGGCGTAGAAGACATAGTATCCTTACAAGATCAACACAATGGCATCAAGCACCTTCATGCTGTGTACCTCCAGGAGCACTGGGCCTAGTGTAGTTATTTTTGTTTTTAAATTATTTGACTTTTCTTTAGCTCTTTAGCTACTTGCACCTTTCCCCCCTCACTACTAATCTAATAACTTCTTTTATTTGTATTTACATTCAGTACCCTCATTATTCAAACCCCTTGCTCCCCTCATTATCCTTTTCCCGCCCCTTCCACACGAATTAACCTGCGCATTCTTCCCTTCCCCCTTTATATCACGTGACTTTTACATTGGTCTCGCAAATGGTTGCTCACGTGAGACCAAAAATGCGGTCAACCCCTTCGCATGACGAAGTTGCCGTCCCACGTCCCGCTGCGATTAATCCTGTGGACCTCATCGCATCCGCTGAGCTCATCTTGAAGTTCTCCAGGTATCTCACTCCAGCTGGCACCACAGATTCGCCGGAAAATCACGAAATCTATCTCTCTCCCGCCCTCTGTACAGAAGTCATTTCTCTTCAGTAGCACTCGAGAGCCGAAATCACAGAGCGACTTGAACATGTTGGCGCATATGCTCCATGCGTAGAAGGAGTACTGCTTTAGAGCAATGGAGCAAGATGCTTTCTCGCGTCTTCTGAGGGATAAAGCGTTTAGAAACCTCGCTCCCGTGTCTGCGTTAGTCTGACTCGTTGTCGGTCTCGTTGTGCTGTGGATGGGCCTTGCCGCCTGCTTCTCCTTTATTTCTTGATGTACAACCTAAATCAAAGAAAGTTTTCACGCGAACTCGATTCCATCCTCGTTTTCCTCGGACGTCCAGAGTCGACACTGTTCCGTACGCTCACCATCCGCGAGTCGTATGTCAAGAGACTATTATTGAGTCGTGCCATCTGGGTTACGACTTTTGTCTCCACTTGCGTCGTAGTACTCACACCTTTTCTGGACTGTCTCCGGACATCGGCTATAGCGAGTGGGTCAAGCAAATAGTTTCTGCGTTTCTGTACTTCACGGATAGACCCGTGTTGGAAGGGTACTCGGTGTATGATGCTCACGAAGGAGATACATCCAGCTATATTCAAAATATGTGCTTGATACTGCGCTGGCTTCTTGCTCGTTTCCGACCTCGTGGTGCAGTTCTATGATCAATCAATTTGACTTTCAACTGTTACCGTCATCATATCGTGATCTACGCGAGAGCCGTCACTGGGAATATATCGAGACTACAATCAAGGAGGGGAAGGCAGGTCCACGTTATCCTCCAAGCGCACCACTTTGGAATTAGGGATAAAAACACGATGCTCATCAACCCAATCAAAGACCTTCTCCAAGTTTCTGCATCGGTGAGGAACGTTGAAGTTAGGAAAAGGATTTTTCACACCCTTGACCCAGTCGTAAGTGAGCATTGTCACGTCGCCACGACACATGGTGATTTGCCTCAGCATTTCGATGCAGTGATCTGAGGTACAACATAATTAGCAGACATGATCCGGACAGGAAACAGCATGCATACCGAGATGAACGCGGAACTCTTGGAGGGATTGGGGGGATTCGTGAGCGCCATGACCCACGGATTGATTACCCCAGCTGGCTCTGCGAAGCATGTCCTACAGGGGAGTGAGTAAAAATTGACCAGCTTTCCTGTAGTACAACTGACTAAGCAATGGAGCTGGTGAATGACTTCTACAGTTGTCGTGTAACCTCCGCCGTATTCCTCCGGGTACCTGACCATGGCCGGAGAAGGCTTCTCCCCTGTTCTGAGCAGTTGCTCACGGGTCATACGGATTTGACGCGCTGGGAAATACAGTCAGTAGATGTGTACGATGTAGGTGAAGTATGGGGTGCAACCATTCAAAGCTACCCTATCCCAAGTGGCATCGATTTCTGGAGACGGGCTGCCACGATATATAGAAGGAGTGCCCAGAGTTCCGTTGAATCTTATGATGCCGGATGGATTCGATCGCTTCGTTTGCTGGAGCTGTAACGAGTAAGCAAGTTCCTGTGCGTTGACGCTGTCTGACCACCTACAGTACAGAACTACATCGTCGATGGACGGTGCTCGTATCCATAGTATGAAGAACATCATCGTTATAGACATCAGCACACCGTGGCTTAGCCATGGCGACCAGCGAAAGAAACGATATTTTGGAAGAGGTCTTGTTTCTGTATTGCTATCAAGAAAGCTCGCATCGTCACGATCTTCGACGGGAGAATACGATGCAAAATATTCCTTGTGCATAGCTGGCGTGCGCAAGAAAGGGACTTGAAGTTCGCAGCTGACACTTGGAACAAAGCTGTACTCGTGGTCAAGTTAAAACCCAGGAGTAAACCACTTAATTATAGACTGGAAATTGCCAGAAGGTCTTCACGCCAAGCACTACTAGTATGGTTTTTCAGTTCCGGCCCCTGATCTTCACCGGTGACCCGTCGATGGAACCCCTTAATTATGCGTTATCAGACTGGATCTTAGCGCTCTAGAAGTTCTTCTTCGCGCCACTACTACTAGTACAGCCATATGGTTTTTCACTTCTTGGTTTTTCACTTCTCCGATCATCCGGCATCGGTGCCGGTGAACGTTTGAACCCTCGTTATGACATGACATACGTATGGGAACACTAGGTATTACACTCCAAGATATTTCTCGCATCCACCCTCAACCCCGAGTTCCCCCAGAGTCATGGTCAAGATTCCTCACAGTACTCTCCTGTTGATGCTGTCGACAATGATAACGAGGAGCAATCATTCAATGATGCAGAAAGGTTTCGTCCTAAGTTGCATGATATCATGCGCGTGTGGCCTGTGTTGAGTCATGGCGCGCTGATATGTACATCGATGCTCTTCTTCGCGCTGTGGATGGGTACGCCTTCGCCCCACCTGCGTGATGACATTGCTGTATACTGTGAGTGAACAATCCCCGGATAGTTGATACATCGTGTTGATGATTTGTCACAGCTCCTGCAAGTGGTGCTGTTGACCCCATCGTCGTAAGACTCAATGGAACCCTCGACTTTCCTTCTATCTATCGTGGCCCTCCTTCCCCAGAAATTGATGCCGCTTGGAACAGGATAGGTCGCGATGGTGTGTCGTCCGTTTTCCCCTCATCCTAATCAGCCATTGTTTATGTCCATGAAACCTCAGTGCTACCAACTCGGATGTCGCTTGAGGAAATTCTTAAAGCCGGCGAAATAGATTCGCCTTCCAAGGTCAAATATCCAGCCGAATTTGGTGGAGGTTTCATGGTGTCTATGGAAGCCCCTCACCAACTCCATTGTCTGGTAAGCTATACTACTACACCAAAAGTCTAGTCGTTCTAGCTTCATATTTTGTAGAATTTCCTTCGCAAATCCACGTGGCCTGAGTATTACGAACCCATGGATATCTCGTTCCAAGACGCACCCGAAGTAGTCCGCATGCATCTTGGTACATATGCTTATTTATTTATTTATGCATCTACTGATTTTCGTATACATTACAGATCATTGCATTGAAATGATCAGGCAGAATATCATGTGCAATGCCGACGTGACGACGATAACATGGTACTGGGTTGAGGGACACAAAATCCCATACCCTAATTTCAACACCCGCCACCAATGCAGGGACTACGAGAAAATCTTGGATTGGGCCGTCGAGCATGCTGTTCATGTACCGGAAGAGGTGGTTACTCGTTTCGAAGATACAGTCGACATCCCCTTGCCCTTCCATCTGATGCACAATGGTGTATAAGGGAGACTTCTTATACATCATTGCGCGCTGAATTTCAAGCTCACGAGTGTAGTATCTTGCAAGAACGATGAGAAGAGTCGTACATCTATGTTGTTCTCTAACGTCGCGCTGGTGAACTCTGTCAAGTACCGTCACTACTCATTTCTGTCAGCATCTATGTCGTCGTCGTCGTTTGAGTCGCGCCTGAGATGGAGTTGTGTCTGATAGCAAAGCCACAAAGGGACGATGATACTAATGAAAGTTTTACTGAGTATCTACTTCCATGGGATGCCATTCCAGCAAGGGCCGCAGCGGTGATTAAAGACATCAAGTTCTCCGCGTTTACAGTAAGCCTTATCTGTGCAATCAGAACTGGATCCTAGAACCTCACCTCATTGCAATCGTTGTTATCAAAATCTGATTTTAAAACCTTGCGTAAGTGATGTATCGCAGGAAGAGCAATACAGCAATCATCGAGGGCCCGGGTGTTGTCCCGGAATGCTGATAGTAGGGCCACCACCGGCGCATCAGAAGAACCGACGAGTCGTACGTTAAGTTGATTGCGGGCCATTGGCATCATGATCTCATATTGCTTTTAGCGGCGAAGATATTGAAAGGTCCTGAAAAAACTCGTACGTGGTTGGTAAGTATACAGGATGACACAGATCACTAAGGGCCGGGCCACCACCAGCGCATCAGAAGAACGGACTAGTCGTACTTGGCATCATAATCTCATATTGCTTTTAGCGACGAAGATAAATAACTCGTACGTGGTTGGTACAGGATGACCACCCCATGAGCGCCAGCCAAGAATCAGCAAATCAAGCTTAAGGTTAGGGGAATACTAACTGATGTTCTAAAATTAGTAGCCAGGCGCTTAAGTTTACGATGATGTCCTTGTTGCCGCCGCCATTACACATTTTACTTCCGAATGGGATGTACACCAGTAATAGTTTTCAATCACTCACCCGGATGATTTGTACACCCTGGCGACAAATTTCCTTGATACCGTGAGTTCTCCACTACAGCGAGAGCCGCGGCGGTGATTAGAGACATCAAATTTTCCGCATGTAAATACAAAAGTCTTAGAATGTCGATGTCGAGCTGCTGACAATAAATTTACTGCAACAGCCATCCGGGATGAATCGATCACTGGTACCCTGTCCTGGAATAGGCTTTTGTCTGATGGTATGGGTCCAGTAGATGCTCAAAGAGTAAGTTCATCTATGTTTATGCATGAATTATTTTTCATAGACATCATCGTGTCAGGGCCAAGTTTTAGCCGAACGTGGCTTGAAACACATGTCCTGCGAGGCCATTGCTTTTCCTCGTTCAAGTTCGAATCTGAGCATATAGCCTGATAACGCTACAATTAAATGGTTCCATCTACGTACTCCGGTCCTGGGGAAGTTCTAACCGTGCAATCAGAAACTGGATTCTAGAACTGAGCCTCATTGGTATCAAAATTTGTTTTTCAAACCTCGTACGACAGCAAGAATTCGGACACTGCAATCATTGAGGGTGTTGTCCTGGAATACTGATGGGCGCATCAGAGAACTCATGAATTTGGCACTAAGTTCCATTGGCAAGCGCTCAGCCGTGCCGCGGATCGCATGAAGACATCATTGTTCTTCTTTTCATTTTAGATAACGCGGATTTAATGCTCGTGTACAGAGAATTCTCAAGGATGTGCGCCAATCTAGCCTGAGGAGCTGACACTAACAAACGATCTTCAGTCGGAAACTGTTGGACAAGAGTCAAACAAACTTGCCCCATGGTACCCAAAATACTCGCATAAAACATAATGTCACAAATATAAGTTCTATCATCGGGAACTGACGAGATACTAGGACGTCGATGTCTAGCTGCCGACAATAAATTTACGCAACAGCCATCCGGGATGAATCGATGACCGATACCCTGTCCTTGAACAGGCTTTTGCCTCATAGGTCAAAGGCCACAGGTACGGTGGCTCCCCAAGTTCCACAGTTCGGATCGTCGCGACCTTCAAATTGCCGATCGGGGAATACGAGATCGTGAGTGTTGTCCATATGAGCATTCTGGTTAACGCCTTTCCTCGTTAAAGTTTGATTCTGAGTAGACAAGGCGCCAGCTAATTCAAGTGACCCGAGTCACGAGTGGATCTACGAAAAGGTATAAAACCCTCATGAAAGTTCCAATGTAATGCATTGACAAACTCCTACCAGTCGCCCCTCTTAACTCAAACATGAAGCTTTCTCTTGTGTTTAGCGTGCTCGCATCTGTAATCGTTCTTGCTACAGCGTACCCTACTATGCAGGGAGCTGGCATCGTGAAACGTTCCTGTGAGTGTTCATATTTATCACCATGTGGAAGTTGATAACTGTACTGACTTGCTGCTAGCTGTGGAGCAGCGCGACGAACTGAACGCAGAAGATCGTAAGTATTACGGATATGGGAAAAGGGATGAAGAGAAGTTCGATAACATCGCGAAGCGTTCCTGTGAGTGTTCATATTTATTACCATGTGGAAGTTGATAACTGTACTGACTTGCTGCTAGCTGTAGAGCAGCGCGAGGAACTGAACGCAGAAGATCGTAAGTATTACGGATATGGGAAATGAGATGAAGTGTACTAGGTCCGGCATCGCCGCAGTCTCACCCACAAGAAACTTCCCTGTACATCTACATCCTTACCTGATTGCTTGTTTTCTGACATGTTGAATGCCTTTTTTTTTTTTTTGTTTCAGATTTAGTCCTTTGGGGTCATAGACCCCATGTTGGACATTTTTCGTCATTAGCTTCTATCCTTTGTTTTGTTTTTGTCTTTTCGTTTATATAGCTGACTCTGTGTTGAATGCCTATGCGATACAATCCCAGTTGTTTCACGTGCTCGTTTTTAAATTTTGACTGAACTACATGCAGCTGGTGACATTGCTGTGTTGCATTTTCTAACTCGTGTGTCGTCACCTCAAGTCCCCTCAAACATCAGAAAATTTGGGAGTCAGTGTATCAACCAGTTGAACGATAGTCAGACTTGAAAATATATGGTGGATGTTTAATTTACAGTTCGACTTTGCCGCTAAGCCGGACAAATATTCAATGTCAGATTAGTATATAGTAAGCCCTAATCACATCGAATCCCGACCAGTTGATAGGAAATCTCTTCCTCCCTATTTTGAGGTCTTCACAGACATCACCAAACGACAAGCCATGGTTTGATCCGGTACGCTCTCACAAATGGGACATATTGGTCTTCACTTCTTTTCGATCTGGCCAGTGATAAAGTGTGCAGGCGTTCTTGGTTGGTTAATAAATTGTAGCAGTACTAAGGTACCCGAACAACTTTGACAGATGGTCTTCCAGGGAGACAATCAACCGCCCAGTCAATCGAAATTCAAAAACAGGTTCTCCATGTTCATCGTAGCTCCAAGATGTCTTAGGTGAGTGATACATAGTGCGAGACCCTAAACACTCACCGAGCCACCCTTTCGGCCAGATTAGGAGTACAGCTTCTACAGAGACGCCTTTGGTCAATTCCGCCGATCTTCCAATTGCTGTTCTCTTGGCAGAGCTCGCCCAAAAAAATTTCTACTCCCCTACACTGCCTGCCTGCTCCTCCGACACCACAATACTACCTGAATACAGTCCACAGTTGAGTACGAACTGACTTGTCATTGTACAGAATCGGAATCAATTTCAAGTTTAACTTGCGTGATATGTACAAAAATGATAGTGACCTCCGTTTAGATATAATCGTACAACTGACCCTGACGAAGCAGCTTGCTTTATGCACTGAGGTCTATCAAGTCTGCAAGCTTGTGTGCAGTCATGTCGGGGTGTCGGGGATTGACACGGCAAGGAAGGGATTCAGGGTGTCTGATTCATCTCAACCGTGAGCTCGTGGTACTTTCTTGGACGATGACATAAAACAAGATACTCACGAAATTAATCCAGTGGACCATTGGAAGATAGGGTCTATTTCTTTTCCTTCATTGTCCAATGGTTTCATAAAACGGAAAACTGCTAGCAGAGACGCTATAGAAATCCACAAGGAAGCATCAGCGAAGTACTTTCCAACACATACTCGGCGCCCAAAGCCGAAAGGAAAGTCGACAGTATCGTCGTTCAATTGTCCATCAGCCATGAAAAATCTCTCTGGTTTGAAGTCATCAGGGTTCGGGTATTGTAGTTCGTCTTTTGACATGGCCCTGTAACAGTCGCCTTAACATAACTCAAGGCTAGCAAGTACCACCACGCACCAGATATTTGCCATGACGATCGCGTCTACATGATGGTTAGCAGCGAAAGTGATGCGATATAGAAAATATCAGACCTTTGGGGATATGATGACCATTGTACACGTCACTATCTGTAGTGTAATGCGGCAAGCCTAATTTATCGCATGCAAATGTAAGATCCTGACATACGATACAGGGGATCAACCCACCAAGAGGGAACACTGGATGCCATCTAAGGGTCTCGCGCAAGACTGCTTCCACATATGGCAATGAAGACCGGTCTTCAAAGGTAGGAAGTTGGTCGCCTATAACTGCATCAATCTCATCTTGTGCACGTTTCTGTACATCTGGATAGAGCATCATTGCAAGAACAAAGACAGTAATCGTTGATGCAGTCTGATTATCCGTCAGTTCGTGGGAAACACGTCAATGTAGAACAGTGGGACCAACCGTTTCAACTCCAGCTAGATACGAGCATGTGTTAGTAGTGTCACTCAGGAAATGAATCGTATCATACCAATGAATGCTGTAGCAGAAGACGACTTCAACGCAAGCTCGAACTCGTCCGCATTACCGCGCGTGTCTAACCGCTTAAAAGACTCCGAGATCATACACTGATTCGAAGTTGCAGTCATCTGCACCTCATGTCAATGGGATTGATTCTTATTCGGGGCATAAATGCTTACTGCGCGTTCTCGTGCATAGTGGAACGGGATGTTGACCATGGCTGCAGCATTCTTTTGTGATTGGATAGCGAGTCTTTTAAAACTCGCGCCGGGAAACCAAGAGGGCAGTCTTAGCACTACGCTAAGTCAGAGATGAATTTCTGGAAAGGTAGACTAATAAAAACTCACGAAACGGAAATGTCTCCAGGATAGCTGAAGTCTTGGGGCTTGCCATTTCCAAAAACACTTTGATCGCCTTTTCAGCGGTAAGTAAAAGTGGGTCGTCGTTCAGCTTGGCCTCGTAATCGTATACAGCAGACATGATGACGGAAGAGGCGAAGCTAGGGTTACCACATTTTGTAATTAAGCTTGCTAAAGGCTAAACTATCACTTACAATTCGATGTGGCGCTGGTAGCGTTCAGGGGATTCTATGATGCCCTGTAACAACTGACGAGCTTTGCGAAGTTGAAGAGGTAAGTAATCTTTTGCTGCTTCGGGTCGGAATGATTGATGGAAAATTCGTCGATGTAATCTCCATTCATCAGAATACCTTAACTGGGCACTGTTAAACTCAGATCCGATCCTATAAGAGTGTCAGATGTGTATATAGCATGCTGAATATTGATTCCCTTACGCCTTTATGGTAGAGAGTGGTGGCCTGTCAGAATATATACTAGAGCGATGCTCCAACAGTGCTTTGGCAACTTCCTGTGATTGTAGAACAATAATTTGCCGTCCGAACAGCCTACAATAGATGACGTCCCCTTAAAAAAAGTAAGAAGGATTTTTTTTGTGGAAAATTGATGGACTCTACCGCGTGTCGATGCCCACTGAGTGAAGCTAATCCATGGCTGACTGCCGTTGAGATCGAGCAGGTTACCTAGCACCGGCAAGCCCTTGGGTCCAGGGGGAAAGGAGAGATTGGATGAACTTTTTCGTCGAGCTTGGTGAACGACTAGAAAGAGGCATGTGATGGCAAATATAACCTGAAAGATCATGAGAGAGGGGGACATCTCAAGCGATGGTAAAGATCCACACCTCACAAGCAGCTTAAGTATCTTCGAGGCATCCTATCTGAGTCTAGACAAAAAGTTGCCGCCGTTAATACTATACCTGAAACCATTAATGAAATGACCGGATCTCACTATGTCAAGTCTCATAAAGAGTTTTTCTGATCTGTAACCGGTGGTTCTGTGGGTCAACGTTCAGAAACGGATGGCGGCGACTTTAGATACGATTATGCACACTTGTATTAAAACAGATACGTCAGCGACAATGACACCCGCCTCCCACGAGACATCCCTGCGAGTCGTTGCAGTGGTTCTGCTGTTAACCGTCTGAGCTTTGGCTTGACACTTCATCAAAAGAACGAATCACTACTTACGATTACCAAATTAAACACGAATAGCAGATTGGCAGATGAAAACCGAAATCTCGGCAAAGTAGATGTGTGTGGAGAAAGAGGAGACTCGGAAACCCGTGATACTATCGGTTGCTCAACTTCAAACCGAACTATTCTGAATCGAGTAGTGAGACCTGCAAGGTTTGTCTCAGGCCGCCACAACCGAGTACTGCTCTATTCCTCACAGGCTTCAAGTACCAATTATGTGTAGAGTTATAGCTCGATTTTCTGCGACTGGAATATTTAGAAGTCTGATTGATGTTTACTCTAGCATTACGGGCGTACCTGTAAATTCATGTCGCATTCTCAACTCTCTCTTGATTGTAGACCGACACTGGAGCAGCATGGGCTGACCCTGGCTTGGTGAAACATGGACGTCAGCACCGTAGAAATACTGTAGGTCCGTGTCATCTCCGCGTTTAGTTCGCCTTGGACAGCCCTGTAGTGCATTTTAGCTGTCGCAGCAGCGCCACGGACCGCGTCATGATTGAACAGTCTAAGCTTAAAGACACATGAGCTTTATTAGCTATACATATGACCGTCATCAGAAACACTGTCGCTGTATGCAGGGTCGATCTCACCTGTTCCGGGAGAATGTCTATCATCATGTCACTTTCCAAGATATGGTTTTCCAAATCCACCTGCAATGAGACCGAGCATGGTACTAGACTGAAAAATTTGAAACGCTGCTATGCCATTCTCATCACTGAAACTGTTTACTAAAGACTCACCCTGGAATTGGATCCGAGAGACATAGTAGGGCCATTTGATTGGAAATATGATATTAGATGTGTTGCGAGGCCATAATTCGTATAATCCAGAGGCAGATCAGGCATAGCTACTGCTGCTTACCATCACTCTACCACTAGGCCAAGGTTGGCTCATGCTACTGGAGTGTTGGTCTGCAAGCAAGGGAATGTTGATACGAATTTAGACCTGTGTACATCGATCGGACTTCTAAATCAGTCACAAGCAAATCGAACCGTCACTCCACTGCAGTAAGTTACTGGTCGATAACCAATCTAAGGCCTCAGGCATCTTTACTTTTTCATCCCCGATGCTGACCAAGGCTCCAGGGCACGATCCCGACATCTTCAGGTTGAAAATACAAATACGCGCATTTTCCATTGCCAGCGAAAACAGCCACTCGAGCACGACCGCGAATGAAGAATGATCATTCATCGGCATTCGTCTGCTAGTGAAGCTCCTACAGGCCATGAGCTTTTATAATCAGATGGGCAGCAGCAATGACTGTTGAGACATGGAAACCTGAAGTATCAGCAATGCGGACTGTACAGCCCAGTGTCTTGAGCGGGGTTAGGCGAAGCTCAAAACGGTGCTCGGACTTTGGAACGTCAGACAGTAAGCCACGCGAGGACGTATCAGGTGTGACCCCGCAAATATACTTTTCTGTTGACAATATCGATTTTCTTGCAGTGAAGAACTGTCGCTATCAGATTCATCACCTTTCTACGGAAGCTTGTCAAACACGCTGCAATCAAAGTCAAAGTTCTTGGTCACCACCTTCTTCGGTGTATGAGCCAACCAGTCTGAAACGAGGAAAGTCTCGCTCTGAAAAGTTTCTGTTGTCAAAAAAAAATGCATGAATTCGGGCTTATTCTTGCCGATTGAATGGAATGAAGTCGACCTTTCGATGCGTATCAGATATCTTGGTCAGATTAGCCTCGTAAGCACCATCAAGAATCTTGAACCTGCAGCTACCACGCTCATCTGCCATCTCCAATACATATATGCGGATCATTTGAACGAAGGAAGTGTCGTGGTCTGTCGAGCGAGGATGGATGAAATCAGGAGCTTACTTTTCATTCAGGGGTTCGAGGCCCGATGTTGTCACCATGACCGGGCTCGAGAGGACTACGCATGATTGTCCACGACAGTTCGTGCTGCTCACTTTCGTTCAGCCTCTTAGAATTTATACTTACGTGCGTAGAGATAGAGACGCAACCATGCAATGACATTTATATTCGGTAAGTCAAAGTTACCGCATGCACCAACACACGCTCATGACTAGTGGATATTAGCGTCTCCCACTACCTTAGGCCTGACTGTGGTCTTCTGATTTCGCGAACGGGTCTTCCTCATCCTGGTTAAGATACATGAGCGCCACGAGAAGTTGAAGTAGTGGAACGCTTGATTCCGTACCTGTTCTTGCTCTTTCTTCTTCAGAATCCCTGTACGCCGCTCGCGCCCATGTTCGACTAGTTCTGGGTTCTTGGTGATCGTTCCCTTGATCTCCTCTTGCAAGCCGCCGAGCTTATCTCCAAGGCCCTATAACGCGACGCGACTTCGTTTAGAAGCTCTGAGAAGTGGTTGATGCGAACTTACTGCTCCCTGTCCGTACAAGGGACCAAGCCCAGTGGCTCCTGCGTGTCTTTGCGGCGGAATTTGACTGTCGTCGGTGATGGTTGGTTGAGTTGGAGCTTCGGTGGAAGCCGTTGTGGGTTGGGTGTTAGTGCCTACGGCAGATGGGTGTGCGGTAGACGAAGACATTGTGCTTTCTCGTAGTTATTAATTATTGGGAAAGTAGATTGTCGTGGCAGTTGGCCTCCAGGTTTTATACTAGCTTCGTGTACCACCATACAATGTCATATTTAATCGTGACGTCAATGGATAACTGTCTGACGTCACTGCTTGGACACCAAGCTTGGTAGTACTCGTTGATGGTGCCATCGAGCATGTACGTATACGGCGAGTCTCTACTTTCGCTGCGATAGGACATCGATCGGATCTGGAAGTACATCAAGGGTATACACGACAACAGGACATGCTCCAACTCCATCGGCCCCAAACGAACTCCAAGACGCCATACCTGTCATACACTGATATAACTTGTGGAATCGGAGGATGAGCGTACAACAAAATTAGTCGATTTTAAACTATGTCGTACAAGTACGCGGGTGGTCAAATGAATACTACGATGAATCGCAGGTAGAATTTTCAATCGAAGCCTAGGAAGATATTCTTAGCTAGTGTCGCGCTCAATTGTATATCACAATTATTAAAGTTCATATTGGAGCATCATATCCTGGAGGTATTAGAGCACATTGAAAATGGAGGATGGTGAATTACCACATGATCCTTTTCACGTCATATGATTATGGAGCAACTGCAGAATCGTAGTGAGATGTGATAAATGTGATAATCACTGAAACGATGGACAGCACCGACGTCACTAGATAGATTTATGCATTCATCCACGCCTTTATTGAGTCGGTAATTGAGTATATTCAATGACTAACGTTGATGAGGATTATATACTGTGTGATGATGTCGTCAATGCTAAGTGAAACCGTGAGTGACTATAAAGCTGTTATCGTAGGTGAGGAACGGATAGCAAAGGGTGCAAAACAGATTAAGCTACTTGAACTGCACCTGCAGCAGAAGAAACCACCTTGGCGCCTTGTATAGCACGAGCGACAACGCCTACGGGACCTCCATGACCACCGGTAGTGAAACGCTTAAGGCCACGAACAATTGGCTCGACGACGACAACGCCAGTTCCATGCTCAATCTTATCAATAACATCGCCAGTCTTCAAACCACCTGCTGAAGCGATACTGGTACCCGCAACATGCTTCGATGGTACGTTAAGCCCGCGAGGAGAAGACTTGAGACCTTCGGTACTTTCAGTTGAACCACTAGTGCCAGGAATAGTAGCTCCGCCTTGTTGCTCAGAGCTAGCGGTAGCGTCTTCGGACATAGGAATGCATGTGTCCGAAGCAGGAGAAACGTAGTAGCCCTTTGCGCACTCTTTCACGATGCAACGCCCGTTACCACAAGTGACAGTGTCAGGAATAACGCCCTTGATTTCCTTGCAATTCACACCGTTGACAGGGTGCGTTTCCGAAAGGACATGCCGCAACACACCCACCACCTATTGATGTGAGGGTCTAGTGATGCAACTGCGATGAGATGACTTACAAGTTGTAGGATCGGTTGTAACATCGACGCACTTCCAAGGCTGACCAGTGCTTTTACCAGGGACTCCGCACATGGTGAGGCCATCAGCACAATGGGGATCGTTGTTACGACGAGATGGAGGTGGTTTGATGGGGCAATCCTTGGAAGGAACGCACTGTCCATTACACTCCGTAAGGTAGTCAGGGCATATACAAGACGTGGGTCTTTCTGCAGGGAAAGGTAGGAAGCCATCGGTGCATTCAAAATCGCACGGATTGGAGTCCGTGCAAAGAGCACGAGCGTGATCAGGGTAAGAGCATTGCGCGGCTGTCGGAAGACCTGAGACCTATTACAAGACAGTGTCACCGAATGCAGCTAAGAATACATGCAGAAAATATTACCATGTCGGAGATCAAGGCCTCTACCTTGGCTTGGTCGCCAAGAAGTTGGACAGCTTTCTGTGCGACGGGGTTTGATTCCACGAATTGTTCAACATCTGTAAGGCAAAGGCAAGCTGCGATGTGGCCTGCGACGGTGGCTTTGCCTGATTCAAATGACAGTCAACTCGAGTCTCAGGACGAAAGAACAATGGCGTACCATTGCTATCGACGACGTCGTTAAGAACGAGGTCGGAGTTGAGAGAACCACAGGTAACGGGCACAGTAGTGCGCCTGTAAGGACGATGCAAGTTGGAGAGAGCGAACGTGGCTGATGCAGAGAGGATTGGAATAGCAAATGATGACAGTCTCATGGTAAAGAACGGCTTGGAAAAGAATGTGAGGTAGGATGCAGAAGGTGAGGAAAGTGGGAGGGAAGAAGGGCTTGAGGTTAAAGGACGACAAGATGCCCGTTATATATGCTAGAGCTAGCCACTATAGTATTAAAATACATTCGCTTATGAGGCTCTTCACAAAATTCACTACAAAAGTTACAACATACCTTATGACGTCACGCGTGGTGGCGTAGCGGACTCTTCACAAACAGTCAACGCACACATGGCTGGTAACTTTGAAAGAGCTGGAAACTGCGAGTGCCATTTTGCAAGGCGAATGCATAGTACAAGTTGGATCCAGAGGCAACTGAGAATTCAAAGGGGACGGAGAAATATAATTTGAAATTTCCGAGTCGGAGCTAGTAAATAATTACCGATTCAATAGTGGAGTGCTATATTAGCCTGCACACGGCGTCGTCCAGAGAGGTCCTAGCGCTGGCCGTTGGCCGCGAAGTTTTTTCATACTGTTGCAAGCTCGTGATGGAATCGGAATTATTCGGGACAATCAGTCATCGACGGAGCCCCAGTTGCCCGTATCGTTCCGAACTCAACCGTGGGGCCGTAGCACAGCCATCAGTTCTTCAAGTCACCGGGGCGCTCCCAAGCGTGGGGTCGGAAGATATAAGTACTGCAGGGTTGGACTGTTTTACTCTCCACAGGTCACCGTCGCGGAAAGCAACGAGAGCAAAGTTTAAAGCCCTACACTACTACAACAATGAAGATTGTCACTCAGGAAGAACTCGACGGCCACACCAGTGCTACCATCCGCGGTGCAGCAGAAGGCGCACTTGCCAGCGCAGCTGTCGCTATCCCGACTTCACTGTTGCTTAACCGTCGATGGGCATCCTTCCGAGTACTCCCTCTACCTTTAAAGGTCATGGGTACCGTCATGTTAGTCGCGCCTTGCTTGTGCATCCAGGCTGAAAGGCGTGGTCTAGAATTCGATCGTGCACACTGGTGAGTCCCAATTCTCGAACCGAATATTGCCCTCTAAGCCCTGCCCTGCAGGACTGGCGCAGGTAAAGTAGAACTGGACAGAGAAGCAGCAGAGGAAGAAGCACGATGGAGAGCTTTGACCACTAAAGAAAAAATCGGTGATTGGGCAACCCGACACCAGTACAGCATCATTCTTGGAAGCTGGGCTCTATCAATGGCAGTCGCTGGCGGCATTATCTCTAGGGATAGGTTCGTGGCTTTTCTTGCATCGACGGTCATTCCATGTCTCTGATGTAGACATGCAGACATCAGACGCTACCCCAAAAGATAGTTCAAGTGCGTATGTGGGCACAGGGCTTGACCATTGGCGTCTTAATAGGCGCTGGCATCCTTACGCACAATCAGCGCCAGGCCGCCCTCCAGCGTGTGAGTTCCCAGCTTCGTGTTTCTACATGGTGCAGATACTGATCCCTTCCAGCGGCCGACTGACCACTCATGGCAAGCCTTGGTTCGTGTAATTTCCTTATCGCTGACCCACAATACTCATCATTCTTCTACAGCTCGCAGAGCAAGCAAGAGAGAAGGAGGAAAGAATGGTGCATTTGAACGCTTCAAATGCCTCGCACCCACTATAGAGTGCTCGCACTTGTTATACGGATACAGTCTTATATATCACCTTGCGACCAAGGTTTCTAGAAGTCAGCGCACAATTGCTTCACTTTTTCGTGCCTCGGGTCGATACTTCTCAGTCGGAGATACCTGCTCAGCCGATGCTTGACTCTACCTTTCAAAGTTTGAACTCTATAGAATTCTATATGTAGTGCAGACAGTGACAGCGTCATCCGCAGCTTCTTGTGGGTTTGCTAGTTCGAATATTCCATAATGCTATCTCACATTCAATTGCGACCATGGATAAAACGCAGGCCCAGATCTGATCCAAAGCGGGTATGTTCTTGGCTTGAGATTTGGCATCCACAGGCCTGTAGTAGCGCTGATGCGTGTACGTTCTTTGCTTGACATCTGACACACAGGTCCGTATCGCGTCGTGCTCCTGGTGAGGGGACATCGGAACTATGAAATATGACTTCAGCATAACATCAACTTTCCGAACGCCCTTGTGGCACAATGTGGTTTATGTGCTTCTTATGTCTTGGCGATATGTCGCCCATCGTTGTGAGTATGGTCCCTTCGCGTAGACCGGGATTCAACATACTACCCTATCTATAGGATTAGGCTACAATATGTACATGTACATGTTCTCCCGCTGTCCACGCAAACGAATGGTGACATCGGTAAACACACGACAGGTTGTAGCCTGTTTTAGTATTGTAGCGGCAAGAGAGACTACATCCAAATCTCGTGTAACAATAGCATTGCATAGTATCGACATGAAAGCGAGTATATAAATTAATTATCCTTAGACTTGAGGTTAGTGTCTAAGGACTGAGTCGTCATGTGGGTAAATAGCGTTCAAGGTATAAGTGTCATTATTTCGTTCCTCCTCCCGTAAAAGCACTCCTGCTACCGCCTCCTGCAAAATGTTCCCTTCCAGATGTAGCGACTCAAACCTCCCCACCGCGTTCCCTATTCAAGACTCTGGCATCCGCGTGCGATAGAGCCGGCCCCATTTCGTCCACCAATCCTCCACTGCCTCCCGAGCATCAAAAGCGAAGAAGTCGATATACTCCTCCCATGTGTCACGCAAAAACTCCTCTTCCGCATCGTCCCAGTCAAGCAACGCACGCGCTCTTGCATCTCGTAAACCGTCATCGCGAGCTTGCTGTTCAGGACCCAGGGGCAGGCATACGAAATCTCGTTTCCGTAGTTCAGAAGCTTGCGTTGCGGCGCAACGTGGTTGCCGCAGCTCTTCGTAAGCGGAAAGGAGAACGGACGTATGCAATTTAGCTGCTGGGAGAGAAAAGAGCGTCGATAATGTCATGGCATCCTCTATCGACATTGCAGCATTATGTGACCCGTTGGGCTGCGCAAACCAGCGATCATTAAACGATGTATATAATTTGGAAGAAAACATACATACCATCAATGGGTGGGCGGCCTCACCAACTAGTACTACCCTTCCGCTCTCATGAACCCAATTATCAAAGGGTTCGTAGATAGTATGGCCAGTTGGCGTCATAGTCTGCGCAAATCTTACTAGCTTTTGTATTCTGTTCACCAACATCAGGAATGTCGAGGGAATTGAACCACACACATACCTAGGTTCGAAGCGGTCGAGCTTCAGAAACTTTTCATCCAAAGGTTGTGACCGTGCCCATGAGTGATGTGTTGGCTTGCCATCCGTAGGAACATGCATGACTACAGCATATTCTTTTTTGGATGTCCCGGGATCGATCTTTTGGGAAAGTTAGGCAGTGTTCTATCAAGCATTCGTAACTACTGCACGCACAGTGAGTAGCCCATGCATCGCGCAATCATCACCCAACCATAGTGACCACTAATTCGGCGTTAATATCATGGAAAGATGCGATCATTTATATTCATATTCGTACCTCCGGTGAGATCGTTAATTGAACAAGATCCTTGTGTTGCCGCATCAGGTCTGTGGGCACGGTGATACTAACGATCCGCGTCAGCCGTAAGAAATCTTGATCAGTAAAAGCAGGGCTTACTTCACCGATACGCGCTTATCCAAAACGCCTTTCATTCCTTCAGGACCGACCACCACAGGACGCACGACGCTCCTATAACCATCCGCACCAATAATGACATCCGCAGACAATTTAGCACCCTTGCCCGTGATCACCACGCCCTTCCACGGATCGACCGAGACGACTTCCGTGTTATATCGGAATTGAACGCCGGCACTCTTGGCGAACTCGACAAACATCGCGTGCAGCGCTCCATGCTATCACCAGAAATTACATACTCATCAAAGATCCGGAAATGTCGCATATCGTAGAACGCGGCGAACCTGCATGTATATAAAATCCGCCGCCAACGCTTTCATAAGCTTCTCATGCAGTACGAGAGGGCCGAGTTCTTCCCCAGATTTCCCTGCAAGGAAACGTTTATGAATACCGACGGATAACGGAGGTCTCCTTGCGTATCATTTACCATCCCTGAAAGTGAACCTGTTGGCTTTTATGGAAATGCTGGCGATGGCGGGTCCGAGTCCCCAGTGATTCAACAGGCGCGTCATGTTTGGTGGACATCGTATTCCACCGTGACTCTAGATTGGCGTCTAAAAGTTCATATCGCCTAGGATTCGATGAAATAGATTACATACATTACATCTTCCGTCGCCTTGTTCCACAACTATTACTTGGTGACCCGCTTCTTGTAGCGCATATGCGCAAGCGATGCCTGCGATGCTCCCTCCAACGACTATAAAACGCAGCATCTGCGAAGTCCTTCTGGGGATATTCTGCGATTCCCCGGGCATGACGAAATTTGAGTCCTGCAACGATGAAAAGAGTATTGGGGGCGAGTCCAAGGTAGCAAACGGTTATGTAGCCCAATAGAAGGAAACCTTAAGTCGAAGGCGGTGACCTCGCCACGCGGTGACCCAGTCGAGTTTGGTGGGCGAAAGTGGACTTTGTCGTCCTCGGCAGGTAAAAAAAAAAGATAGTCTCACCAGAAGAAGGGAAGCTGACCCATTAATATATGATTCGCTACGTGCACCACAAAAGAAGATTCACCGGATTCATGATTTTGCTGGTATAAATCTGTGCATTCGTTATCAGTTTTCCATCATCGCACGTAGGTCGGTCGGTCTATTCCAAACCGGTCATCCCACGATGACATCGATTCTTGTTTCCTCGCTGTGCGTATATATACAGGGAAAGTGATTTGTGTTGCCTGCGTGGATCTAGCCAACAACCCGTGACTTGACCCGCAGAATTTAGAAGTCAGCTCGTAGGTTATCAGAATATCAGAATTTTCTTCCTTCTCAAAACGCCTCGGTCTGTCTGGACTGTGGGGAAGCCATATATACCGAGGAGTGGGGGTCATGCGGGTGTAACAGTTGACCGTGCGCTTGTTTTCTTCTTCACAACTATAGTCCGAACCGAGTGATTTACGTAAGATGAAGCGTATGGCTCAAGCACAGCCTTATATGTCCGAGTCAGTCTGGCGCAAACCAATGAGAATACTGACAAACGGATCAAGAGGTGCATCGGAGTGGGCCTTGTACGGTGAGCATCAGAGTTCCGCATGAAGGGTTTAGCCAGGGATGCAACTACTACCCGGGACGGGATCCATTGATTGTATTTGCAACTGTACGACGGAATGTAAAGATGAACATGATCGACTCAAGAGCCTCACGAACCAAATATCAGAGCCATACATCAAACTTGTTGACAATCGACACTGCCTCGCAGGATACCCGTTAAAATCACATAATAATGCTCAAACTTAAGGGCACTGCTCACACATCGGGGTTATCGATCCTATCACCAGATCGACTGGAAGATGATGGGCAGAACTTATTTACAAAATATTTTACATTTATATCTATATATCTTTGGCACGATTGTCAGGGCCCCATCAACAGTAAGAAAATCCTTCAAGATGGCCGCGGGAACAACAGCCCCCTGTAGTGCAAATCTGAAATAGGGGCCATGGCAAAGTGCTCATTAACCAACACTCGGTAGTCCTTTCATGAAGAACAGTATGTCAGGAGACGTCCCACTGTACAACCTTCAAAGGTGAAAAAGCCACGAGCACCTGGCTCTGAGGCTCAAGATCGGCCGCTGGCAGGCTTCGTATTCGAAGTAATATGACCTTCTGTCAACGCGTTTGTGTCGGATGGTGGCGAGATATCAGGGTACAGCTGTAAGATACAATCGTATCAAACATCTAGTTCGCAAGAAACCGCTTACCTTTCCTGGATTGAACAAATTATGGGGATCAAGCGTCTGTTTGATCGTTCTCATGAGGGCTACCGTGCCTTCCCCAAGTTCAGTCAAGAGGTAGTTGCGTTTACCCGTACCAACGCCGTGTTCCCCAGTGCCTAAATCGTCAATTAGATTACGAACACTGACACCTGACTAAAAAGAATACTCACATGTTCCTTCGAGTTCGATGGCCTTGCGATTGATCCTGCTAACTGCTTCTCGTACAAGGGCAAGTTCCGCGTCGTCCGCATAAAGAACGAGGGCATGAAAGTTACCTTCGCGGCATAGCATGAGTAAATACGTACACAAGTTGTGCCAAGGAACGCACCATCACCAACATGACCAGCGATCGGTGCAACTAGACCGAGTTCTTCAAAGTCTTTCTTGGCAGCAGAGATAAGATCGGGTAAGCGTGACACTGGGACGCTAGACAAATATAATCAGTAAACCACACACGGGTGAACAAATGTGATGTCGCAGGGCGCCGGCGGATCAGCAATCCCAAGAACGACATCACTCACTAACCATACGTCAGTCACCCATCCTTTACATCCCGGACGGCATGCAAGGCACGCGAAAAGCGCGTTTCTCCGGTCCTGCCAAATACCCTCGCTTTCCTGCTCGTTTGAAGCAAGTTGGTAGTCGGTCGCACCATGCTTCGCAATCACGCCTTCCACATAGCGTGATGTTTCCTGGATGACATTGTCCGAGCCTTGAAACTTGAAGTAAAGGGTAACTTTCTCTGGCCACTTTCTCGCAGACGTCCCAAATTGGTTTAGCGCCTTGATCGTAAGTTCATCGATGATCTCGACACATTCTGTGGAGAATAGACACGCCACACTTAGCATTTAGCTCCTCTGAAGGGCTTCTGACTTACGCAGTGTTGCGCCATGGTTCAAGATGTCACATACTGCATTGGTTGCACTCCGAATATCAGAGAATTGCGCGACCGCAACAGTGCTTGGCAGAACGGGGGCTAGACGCAATGTAGCTGTAACAGAAGGACATGCCACCAAGGAGCATGAGTAAGTGTGACTAAATACACACGGACACACTCCGCTCACCTTCTGTGATAATTCCAAGGGTGCCTTCTGCACCTATGAACAATTTGGTGACATCAAAACCCGCTGATGACTTGCGGGCGCGCTGTCGCGTCTTAATCACTTCGCCCGACGGAAGTACCACCGTCTTACAAACCTCTTTCGTAAACCAAATGATGCTCTTAGCGTAGCTGAAAAGCTCACTCACGATATTAAGAATCCATTCGCCTTTTGCTGTTCCATATCTGACCGCATTGGCTTGAGCGAGTTTGTCAGATTTCCACGGGTTTCACGAGGTTCTGACTTACTTCCAGAGCACCCGGTCGAGATCATGCCGCCTATCGTGGCACCGCGACCAGGATCAAGCTAGCAGGTCCTTATGACTGCGGAAAAATAATTTGATGTTACTTGGGACATACCGGAAAAAATAACGGAATGCCTGAGAATATGTCAATCAATCTTGTAATACCGGCTACACAGCGACATACCCTTTTCCGCCAGGGTTTCATTCAGATGATTCCAAGTGACCCCAGCTTGGCAAACCACATCTGCATCCGACTCTGAGACCAAACATTACATTAGCGTTGACGGAGATTTAAAATCGTGTAGAATCACCGCCCACCATTAATCGCTATGATCTTGTCGAGACCAGACAGATCTACGCAGATTGATCCAGAGGATGGCTGTAAAATGTAGGAGCACGGTTTAGTCAGAAAAAATTACGATGACACTAGGAGTGTATTTCCGTACAGCAGACAAGTTCCCTTCCAAGCTAGTCCCTCCTGAGTATGGTACGATTGGAACTAGATACTTATTGGATATTTTTACTACCTTTACAACATCTTCGGTGCTTCGAACGTGTACAACAATGGTGTGGGGTGATCCTATGAGATCTTATTGTCTAGAGGTCGAGGAAGACTGAAGAGCAAACTGACCAACAAAGTGAGAGTACGCCGACTGTGCATATGCATACAGTTCACTGGGGTCTGTAGATACAACAGAGCATTCTGGGAATTCGGCCTGCAAGTCTTCAAGGGCCTTGGTACAAATTGCGTACCGGCTCAGAGCCAGTACGAAGAACAGTGGGAGCAACCTTGACGACGGCTTCCGATGTCGGTTTTGGAGAGCCAGCATCTCGAGAGGGTGCCAGGACAAAGAAGAGCGAAGCACCAGCCGGCTATTACAGCGATTGCGACTGCAGATCTAAAGGACTTGATTGTTCTAGCTGTAGCAGTACTATACAATCGACTGGGAGGGGTCTTAATTGGTCGCAAGAAAGAATGGACATTGACACATCTTGTGCTTGCGGGAGAAGCCTTACTCGCTCTAGCAGAAAGACGGAGAAAGACCGATCGCGTAAGTGCCAAGGTCATAACTAGCACATGAGTGGGACACAAGGGAAGAGAACTTGGTATGCTCTTGGGCTGCCATCGGCGGGACTTTAAGAGCGTACAAACAAGGCACTTCGGTTCGCATTCAATTATGTAATTGAATATGTTCAATTGCTTGGAATGAATCTCATCTGGCGCTAACAGGAACGTTGATGATTCTTTTTCAACGCATGCTTCCGTGCTGAACTCTATTAGTGGAATTTCCTGGCATATGCGTTTTGTCATATCGTTTGATTCTCTCACTAGTATGTACCATCATGGCAACCACAACACAATCTGCATTCACCCATGATCATTATTTCTACCAAGATCTACTCAACTGCTAGCGCGGCCGAAGTGATCGAACATCATGCCATGGAGGTCCTCGTCCGCGGATCATGCAATGTTTAACTGAGTACGTAACGACACCTACAAGGTTAAATTACTTCACACGCCACGAAGACAGCTGACAGTCGGACCTCGGCTTCTTCAATCCCTGAGCAAATGGTTTGAGGACACGAATCGTCAGATATCACAATGACAAGCAGGCTTTGCGGTCCAAATATCTCGGCTGATCATCTTTTGGCTCGTCTTGTGTACCTCCTACCCTCAGCATTTTATCGCATACACTTCACCGCACCAAAATCAACTCTCTCCAGCGATTGAAGGCACGGTTTCCCACTGCGCTTCGAGTCATTGATTTTTCATACACTCGAACCTTAGTTGAATCATTTTAAGGCTGACCCACCTCCCCAAGCACGACAACTTGAACAACCTCAGCTAAAGACTGATCGACCAAACTGCAACTTAGTCTGGTTCCTATCCTCACGAACTCGTCAGCACCTAGGGCATACGCATTGCAGGCGTGATCTCTTCCATTGAGAGTTCATCGGGCTTCTGGTGTCTTGTCTTGAGTGTGATTTAACTGCTCGTAAATCTTTACTTTATTTGCTATGTTTCTTTACTCGATTGTTCATGGTTGCAATAGCACATCTATTTGGCCTGAAAATACATCAGTCATCTTCAGCTTCGACGGTGCACACAGCGAAACACGACAGCAGGACAGGCAAGATACATTCCCTTCACTTTGATAGAAACCGCTCCTCCATCGATCGCAACAAACTCTGACACGCCCTCTGTCAATTCGCGTCCGGTAGGTCCCCCATACCTTCTCCAGTTGTGCCTCCGTTGTGTCACTCTCACACTGCTAAAATTATGCTGGTACAACCTGTCAACAAAGCAACCTCTGAATTGTACACGGCGGCAACCCTCAAGGCCTCAAGATATATGCACACCATCGATGCATCGTGCCAGAAAAATGCATCTCCAGAATGTTCCCAGCCGGATAGTGACATAAATTTCCACACAATTTTACACTATCGCTCAAGCCAAAACTTCTCTCAAAACATCTACGATCTTCTCCACCTCCTCGACGGTGTTATAGTGAACAAGCGAGATGCGGACGACCCCGTCATTCACGTCCAGTTTGGGGCGTAGATTGTCAACAAGAGAATACGCGTAAAAGTTGCCGTATCGAATTCCGATCTGTGCAACATGTATGATCGAATATAATAAAATCATTGAAAATCGAACTTACCTCTCCCTTTTTGTCAAATGCTCCAACGATATCCTTGCTCTTGATCGCATTCTGTCCGACGACGACAAAGCTAACAGTGGTGACTCTTGAGAGATCGATCTCGCTTGTCCCCACAATCCGAACACCCCTGTCAAATTGTCTTGCGTCCGTCAAAAAGCCAAGTAAAGGGGCTAGAAGGGTTTGCTCGTGGTTTGCGATTGCGTCGAAAGACGCTGCAAGATCATCTTCTGGGGTCAACGACTTAAGATATGGCACGACTGCCGTTGCACCATACACCAGCTCGTAGCCTTGACCATCGGGTTGCAACTTATATGGCTTGTCGTCCACCTCCAGGAAATGATGTGCGATGGACTTGAGGGATGTCTTCAGAGCCACCGAACGCACATAGAAAGCAGCATTGTGAGCCCCGTACACCTACAAAACAGTGTCAGACGCGAGATCGAAAGGAGTCGCGAGTATCCAAACCTTGTACAAAGAAAACACGCAGTAATCGATATCCCACTGTCGTACGTCCATTTTTCTATGTGGTGCGTACGCAACACAATCAACAGACACTTCGACCTTTCTTGCACCCTGTTCCTTTGCACGCTGGCGAAGTGCCTTGACTGCTTCTTCCACAGGAATCAACGATCCCAAAATATTGGAACATGCGGTGATGGCGGCCAGCCTGGTCCGTGAAGAAACCAGCGGCAACAGTTCTTCGATCTTGTATGCGACTGAGTAAGGGTTTTCCGCAGACACAGGCGTAGGTTTCCAGTATTTGACCACGGCGTTGCGCCGATCAGCCAGACGCGTCCAAGGTCCGTTGTTGGCTAAGACGAGCGTTGAGTTGTTTTTTACAAGGGAATACAAGAAGATAATGTCAGAAACCTTCATGCTCATAGGTAATAATAAATTCATCTCCGGGTTGGATATCATTTTCGAGGGCTCTAGCGATGTTCTCCAAAATCATCGTCGAACTCGGTCCGAACCCGACCTCGTCGATGGAAGCAGCGTTAAACAACTCTGCAACGGTGAAAGAGCCCTCATCCACGCGCTGAGTGCCCATCACGCTGACAAAATAGTCAGCTCCCAACTGTACGTTGGTGTTGGTGAGATAATGTACGATTCCGATCGATGACTCCTTGAGCGGTCTGCGATCCTCCAGCATTATCAGCGTAGATGTACCCTGATTCGAGGGATGGGAAGCAAGCGCGAACTTCGTCGATGTCGAGGAAAGCCATCTGGACAAGGAAGCAGTAGTCCAAAAGAACAGAGAGTGATTGGTGTGAGTATCGCTCGATGATAGGCGTTCCGTTATGTATTCATGCATAATTATATCGATACCCGATGTGAAGGCGTGGCGGGTTCGACCTGATCATGAGGGCTTGAGAACACATGAGCATCAATCTTACTCGAACAAATTTGGGCGGTCCGACGTTTGAAGATGATTGGCGTACCGTAGGTGAACTATACATGTGTGAGAGTCATTGGATGGAGTTCGAAAAGCTTACGTAGCGGTCCGTGCCGGCCCGCCAATTCTGCCACACGCATGACTGACTTCAAAATTGATGTCTTCAGTCTGACTTATGTGGGTTTATAGATATGCATATGGCCAGGTATTTTTCAGTTAGTAAATACATTTATTTTGAAGTGTTCTAACACATTTTCATCACCTTCTAGTACTTTGCTGATGCGTCACGACAATCTTCATCTGAAGATTTGAACTTGCACCAAGTTATTCTAGAGTGTACTGAAGCCGCTCAGCGAAAATTTTGGTGAGTAATTCCAGACTTCCTGCTTTATTGCAGATCCATGTCTTCTCTCTGCTCCAGGCTCGTCTCGGCGCTTTTCACAATTTTTAGCCTTTTCGGACTTGCCTCGCCCTCTGAAACATCTGCCGTCCCTTCCTGCATCTTCTCGCACACCCCTCCACCCTCTTTGAATATTCTTGCAGCGAGATAAAGTTGGTCAAACTACCAGCTTGTTGGGATGCGATGCTGCATCAAGTCATGGTGCGCGTCTTCCTCTCTATTTGCCTTTCTCTCCGCTGTCGCAATATAGGTCAGTCGTTGGTATTGGTATGTACATACCTTCGCTTGTTTCATCATATCCTTATATGCGTATTTTAAAACAACTGATTCGTTATTCGTGTGTTAGCATTCGGTATGGCGGTCGTGTCAAAATCATCACCCACTTCTGGATGCGCTTACTGACCATTTTCTTCAGGCCTCATAGGAAACCATGATTCTTATAAATGAATTTATCTTAGCGCTGCAGGTCCATGCCAGTGTAGGCACAGTAGATAAGTCTCTTTATACCCCGTTGGTTTATTGTATCGCAAAAAAATTGAAATATCGTTGCATGGACCAGATACAAGGCCTTGAGAATTTTTAAAATGGATGCATGTGAATTTTAGCAGCGTAATACGTAGTATTTCGTGCATTGTGATACCGTCGCGCAGGGTTTTGAGCTTCGGAATAATGACCCAGTCACGGACTACATCAGCAGAATTTCCTAGGGTTGAGATCTCAGATCTCAAACGTCACTCGCCCTGACTCGGATCACCACTCAGTCAAATCAACACTACTGACCTAACTTTGTTGAAAGTGATCATATCCTTCGATGACAGCGATGGAGATATCAGATAAGTCTTGCTCAGCAGTTATAGGCGGATAGACCAACTGGAAAGGCAGACTTACCCGCCTACTAGTGAGGCTTCTCTGCAGTTTGAAGTTTATGAAAATTTGGACTGACCTTTGTAACTGCCCGGCGTTGATTCTCGATGGTACTACCTTCTTGATCGCTACTCGTGTGCTGACTCTGTTAACGTTGTCACTATCGGAGTCGGCCAGAAACTACCGATAGTGTACAACTTTGCATTGAGAACGTACTTGTGACACATTTTATAGCAATGCTCCTGTCGATCCCTGTAGCCATAGCGTTCTGCTAGGGACGTTCGACACGAAACCCACCCCATCGCATTGTTGTGCGCACCACGCTACAGTCGATCCCTGAGCCAATTCGAAAGTAATTGTATGGATTCTTTTCTTCAAGGAAAGTTACAACATCGCACGAAATAAGTAGGATGTCGTCTATCACTCGCATGTATACCATGTCATAAAAAGTTCATTGCTTTATCATATATCGTTTCACATAATTTCATCTCCTTGACACCACGGACATGCCATTAGCTGGTCAAGAAACCGCAATTCACTGGACCTCATCTTCCAGATATAGTCCTCCTGCTTAGACTGAAGGTGGTGCTGAATACGAATATATCAGCGGGACTGGCAACTGCACTAGATATCACATACGCAGGCGGTGCTGGAAAACCACTTGAACAATCGTGTGGATTAACTCTTCCTTCTTCCGAGAGTGTTTGGTCGACCCTGGTATCCAGCGAGAAAAGCCTGCTTCATATGTGTGAACAGCAGAACTCAGAGCTTCCCTGACGGCCGCTGCATTGGGAGATGCCATGTACTGCTGGAGAGCAACACGAACAGGGTAAACTGACACCTGCTCCATTCTAAAGTGTTGCTGGTCCCAAAGATGAAAAGCGTTTTCGAAGATGATAACGGCAGCTTATGATCAATTAATCAGCAAATTCATTACAATTTAGCGTAACATCTCACCAGAACCAAGCTGCACAATGCGCTCTAACGCTGACGACCCAGAGGACTAGCAAACATTTGAAATGAGAATTGTGTAGACAAGATGTGAGCAATGGGACATGCCAAAGATCGCAACGTGGACCACATTTCATCTTCTTCGGGCCGGTAACACTGATGAATTATGATTAAAAGACAGAAATAGTTAAGGGTAAATCTACTTGCATACTGTGATGATCAACACATCGGTACTCGAGCTCGACAGAGGATCGACACACTCACATACTGTCAAGGGATCGGCGACGTGTTCGGTCAGCGAGGCTCGAGCTCGACAGAGGATCGACACACTCACACGCTGTCAAGGGATCGGCGACGTGTTCGGTCAGCGAGGCTCGAGCTCGACAGAGGATCGACACACTCACACCCTGTCAAGGGATCGGCGACGTGTTCGGTCAGCGAGGCTCGAGCTCGACAGAGGATCGACACACTCACACCCTGTCAAGGGATCAGCGACGTGTTCGGTCAGCGAGGCTCGAGCTCGACAGAGGATCGACACACTCACATACCTGTCAAGGGATCGGCGACGTGTTCGGTCAGCGAGGCTCGAGCTCGACAGAGGATCGACACACTCACCAACTGTCAAGGGATCGGCGACGTGTTCGGTCAGCGAGGCTCGAGCTCGACAGAGGATCGACACACTCACAATACTGTCAAGGGATCGGCGACGTGTTCGGTCAGCGAGGCTCGAGCTCGACAGAGGGTCGACACACTCACATACTGTCAAGGGATCGGCGACGTGTTCGGTCAGCGAGGCTCGATCTCGACAGAGGATCGACACACTCACCATACTGTCAAGGGATCGGCGACGTGTTCGGTCAGCGAGGCTCGAGCTCGACAGAGGGTCGACACACTCACATACTGTCAAGGGATCGGCGACGTGTTCGGTCAGCGAGGCTCGAGCTCGACAGAGGATCGACACACTCACCAACTGTCAAGGGATCGGCGACGTGTTCGGTCAGCGAGGCTCGAGCTCGACAGAGGATCGACACACTCACATACTGTCAAGGGATCGGCGACGTGTTCGGTCAGCGAGGCTCGAGCTCGACAGAGGATCGACACACTCACATACTGTCAAGGGATCGGCGACGTGTTCGGTCAGCGAGGCTCGAGCTCGACAGAGGATCGACACACTCACAAACTGTCAAGGGATCGGCGACGTGTTCGGTCAGCGAGGCTCGAGCTCGACAGAGGATCGACACACTCACATACTGTCAAGGGATCAGCGACGTGTTCGGTCAGCGAGGCTCGAGCTCGACAGAGGATCGACACACTCACATACTGTCAAGGGATCGGCGACGTGTTCGGTCAGCGAGGCTCGAGCTCGACAGAGGGTCGACACACTCACATCCTGTCAAGGGATCGGCGACGTGTTCAGTCAGCGAGGCTCGAGCTCGACAGAGGGTCGACACACTCACATCCTGTCAAGGGATCGGCGACGTGTTCGGTCAGCGAGGCTCGAGCTCGACAGAGGATCGACACACTCACCAACTGTCAAGGGATCGGCGACGTGTTCGGTCAGCGAGGCTCGAGCTCGACAGAGGATCGACACACTCACCAACTGTCAAGGGATCGGCGACGTGTTCGGTCAGCGAGGCTCGAGCTCGACAGAGGGTCGACACACTCACATCCTGTCAAGGGATCGGCGACGTGTTCGGTCAGCGAGGCTCGAGCTCGACAGAGGATCGACACACTCACCAACTGTCAAGGGATCGGCGACGTGTTCGGTCAGCGAGGCTCGAGCTCGACAGAGGATCGACACACTCACATCCTGTCAAGTGATTAGGTGTGGGTTAGATCAGCACGCTGACAGATGATAAGACATCATTACTGCCTACATGTAAGCGTCCAATATGAATGAAGAGTTTGTAAATATTCCTACATTCTCACTGAAGCACGTGGAAACCATAAACCCAAGTCATTTACAATCTTGCGGTCGAATGTCCCAGATATGCGCGACGAGATTGTCTTCAAGAAGTCAAGATGCCGTGCCAGTGATCTCAATACACAGTGAGTTATTTCTCGCCACAGATAAGTGAGGTTTGAGGACTTACATTTCGACTGCAAATCTCATGCAGAACTCCAAACTGGTCCGCTGGGTCGAGACAAACATCTGTTTGAGTGTATCATCATCCAGAGTCTCAGCTGTGCGTTCGATAAGTAGCCCGCAGTCTGCATCGTCCTTATCCATGTCTAAATGTCAGAGAGCAATGATAAACAGTAAATAGGTTACTAGCAACTCGAGAATCAGCCGACTTACCAGGCAGGCAGATGTGACATCTTGGAGGAGAGTGGTTGCCTTTGCGGTTGTACAAAAGCTTTACTTGTGGCCCATTGGCGAAGGCTTCTTTAGCATGCTGCGAAGCCAGCGCTTGAGCGTCTCTTCTGGATACTCCCTGATTTATCAGCTCTGCAAATTCATCGTCGTAGAGGGCATCGAATTTAGTGAACAATACTATTACTGCAACTGAGCATCGGAAATGAGTCAATGTTACACAAAGGCAGATACGAAGGCTTACTGTCTCTGGTGTCGCACTGAGAGAAAAACTTAACTTCTGCGTCTGTGAAAGACCTGCCGTCCTCATCCATCGGAATGCAGTACCTATGCCAAACATGTGAGATGACGCACGCCAAAAAATAATCGACCAATTACCATATGATATGAATTCGATCGCTCAACTTGGGCTTCTTAGAACGACTTGCGATGAAAGCCTTCATCTTATCAAATTCGGACTGGCCTCCTGCCTCGAACCCGCGGGAGTCGTGAAAGACGAATCCTGGGTTGCTTCGAAACACCATTTCATTCTCTATGTCGTGCTCTCCGCGCTGAAAACTCGGTCAAGTGAATTTACTAACAACAAAGTACATGCCCCACCTCTCTAGATGCCATCAACACAGCGAGATCGATCTAATTACCAATGTCCATCAGTCAATTTATGATCGTCGCAGTAGTACTGCTGGTATCATGGACCACACCTTTTCCCCGGCGCTGTTGTATATTTCTGGGTTCTCCTTTGTATTACAAAGCCTCTTGAGGATGGTGGTTTTTCCTGCGTTCGCTCTTCCGATAATAAGGACCCGGAAGCGGTCGAGTTTCTGTCTTATCTGTGAAGCATCCATGATGGAGTTGAGGGTACCAGCGTGTGAACTCTTCGAGTGCCCTCCAGGGTACGTAGTAAGACGATTAGGAATATCTTCCTAGGCTTCGATTGGCTAGGACAGACCCTGTGACGAGGCACTGCTTGAAGTTAATTATAATGCGGCTGCCGAGTAGTATTACCGACGCGCAAATGTACATTAGTAATGCAAGCGTTCTTACTATATGTTCCTACCTACTCCCAGAGCAAGTCACGAATTTGCTTACTTAGCATTCACACATAAGTCGTAGGTGTACCTTCTTGCTGTTCATTTGGAAGAAAGCACTTCGGAAGGGTGATAGGGCACTGAAACAGTCAAGGTGCAGGCTCACGGTGCTGGGTCGTTTTACCATCAAAGTCGAACTTGATGCACTACTGCAGACTACATACACTAGAATGGTGCTGCGCCTTCAAATCATTACCTACAAGCCAGACACAGAAAACATACACTGGAGACTTATCACAAAATGGCCCCTAGAACCCAGCTTGCGCAGCAGCTCTCTCTGCCAAACTTCCTCTTGCTTCCCAGGGATGCTTGTGTTCGTCGGTAGTCTCCAACTGGCCTTCGTCAGGCCTACCCCAACCTCCACCACCGGGTGTCTCAATCAATAGGTGATCTCCTTTTCCCATGAACACCGTCGCTTTCCCTCCTATGTTTATATGCCGTGGTCTCAGATCTTCCTCAGAAGTTTCGTCGGGTATATCACCATCTTCCGCGCGGCGCTGCTTAACCCAAGTGTTGCGTCCCATCATGGCAGGCTCGCCACCTGCCATGCCGTATGGTGCACGTGTACGTCTCTGCCACATTTGTGAGTTTCACAGGTGGAAGGAGACGCCAAAATAATATACTTCGCTTAGGATGGACACTTGCATCCCTTGCATAACCTCGAACTCTCGTATCACACCATCGCCACCATTCCATTTACCTTTCCCTCCAGAGCCTGGTCTAAGACCGAAGCGGTGCATAAGAATGGGATAGCGCCGTTCAAGAATTTCGACATCGCCAATGCGGGTATTTGTGATATGAGTATGCACACCCGATGTGCCATGCCATCCTGGGCCGCTTCCTGATCCACCCGCGATGGTCTGAAGAACGCTCGTCAATGTCAATGCCAATTATGATGAAACGTCAGACCTCATAATAACCCCATCCAGCAATGGCTGTGCCATTCTTATCTTTACCGCCCGTACCAAATGTCAAGTTGCTGTAAAACATTCAGAATAAAACCAGTATTTGAAAAGGAACAACGAACTTGGTGCACCCTTGACTAGCAGCACACGCATGAAAAGCCTTGAGAACCACATCCACAATGCGCTGCGAGGTCAATACATTTCCGCCACACACAGCAGCGGTCCTGGATGGGGAAAGAAGACATCTTTGGGGAATCTTGACTGTAGTAGTTCATGTCAATACGATCGTACAACGGTCGTTTCATACCAAAGAACGTACTCTCAATGGGGACAAGACAGCCAGCGTTGAGCGGTATGTCGACATTCAGCATTGCACGCATGCAATAGATCACGGCGGAGTGTACCACTGAAATCGGGGCATTCAGGTTTCCCCTAACTTCGCACCCTGTACCCTCGAAATCTAGAACAGCAGATCCTTCTTCCTCGTTGATATCTACCTTCAGCTGAATCTTTGAGCGATGTCATGATCCTCAGCGCCATTATTTGTATGAACAGCGATCAGAACTCACTGGAGTTCCATCATCCAGATAGTCCACAGCACTGAGAAAATTAGTTCCCGACTGTTTGACGACGTCGCGTAGCAGACTTCGAACAGAGTTCTCGGCATTCTTCCTAATGTGATACATGTATTCTTGAACAGTTTCTAGACTGTAGTCATCGACGACTGCAAACATGATAGTCAGTGTATGGGCCAGGTAAATGGTTCATATGACAGACTCGCTGTGATTAGCTGAACTCCTTTGTGGTTGGCCGCAATTTGCTTCGAAGCACGAGTGAGCAACGAATTCTGAAAGAAGCACTTTTGAGCGACCTACCGCCTTGAGGTCACTCTCGACGTCCTTGATGTTCCTGCAACCTGAGCTCCCCGGATATTGTGCTGGTTTTTCAACCATGTACTCGTACAACCCCTTCTTGTCAAACATGCCGCCCTTTACAATCTTCAGGCTCACAATTTCCGCTCCCTCTTCGAATATATTCACAGACGTAGGCGGCATAGACCCAGGCAGTATGCCGCCGATATCAGCATGGTGTCCTCGGGAGGCAGTGAAGAAAATGATCTCGTTAGTCCCTTTGTCAAAGACCGGAGTGATGATAGTGATATCCGGCAGGTGGCTGCCTCTTAGTGAATATGTGCAACAGTGAAGAAAAGCTGCACGTACGATCCCCCAGCATGAGGAGAGTTGGTCATTAGCACATCACCATCTTTCAACTCCTTTCCGTAGAGTTTCATTTGATACTTCACAGCACTGACATCAGATTAAGCCGCATTCCAAAGACACTCACGGCAATTGCTTTAAAGACTCACAAGCTCATAGACCCAAGGTGAATCGGGATGAAGGGGGCATTTGCAACCAGATCGCCGTCAGGAGCGAAGAGCGCACAGGAGAAGTCCAAGCGTTCCTTTATGTTAGTACTGATCGAAGTCTGCTGCAAAGACCTGCCCATTGCCTCTGCGACGCTCATAAAACGATTTGCGAAGAGCGTGAGCAGAATGGGGTCAGGACCAGTGGACGGTTTGGTGATAGCCATGATTGATTTCGGTGAATGGAGCGAGATTCGGCAAGCTTGAAGGCTTGATCTCAAGGTGTTTCATGCAACGGGCGAATGATAATGAATCATGTGCATGATCACAAGACTATCAAAGTTCCGAACACGCGCCGCGGATGAACCTCCGTGCTGAGGTAAGCAACCTCCAGATCAGAAAAATGCATCTCCAAAATGTTCCCCACTACTAGTTACATGTTCACGCAATTTACAAGATTATCTCTCAGCCCAAAACTTCCCTCAAAACGTTCACGATCTTCTCCACCTCCTCGACGGTGTTGTAGTGGACAAGTGAAATGCGGACGACCCCGTCATTCACATCCAGTTTGGGGCGTAGGTTGTCAATAAGAGAATACGCGTAAAAGTGGCCGTATCGAATTCCGATCTGTGCAACATGCACAATCAAATACAATAAGATCATTGAAGGTCGGACTCTTACCTCTCCCTTTTTGTCAAATGCTCCAACGATATCCTTGCTCTTGATCGCGTTCTGTCCGACGACGACAAAGCTGACAGTTGGAACTCTCGAGAGATTGATCTCGCTCGTTCCCACAATCCGAACACCCCTGTCAAATTGTCTTGCGTCCGTCAAAAAGCCAAGTAAAGGAGCTAGAAGGTTTTGCTCGTGCTTTGCGATCGCGTTGTAGGATGCTGCAAGATCATCTTCTGGAGTCAACGACTTTAGATATGGCACAACTGCCGTTGCACCATACACCAGCTCGTAACCTGGACCACCGGGTTGCAACTTATATGGCTTGTCGTCCACCTTGAGGAAATGATGTGCGATGGACGTAAGAGATGTCTGCAGGGCCGCTGACCGCACGTAGGCAGCAGCATTGTGAGCCCCGTACACCTACAAAACAGTGTCAGATGCAAAATCGAAAGGAGTCGCGAGTATCAAAACCTTGTACAAAGAAAACACGCAGTAATCGATATCCCACTGTCGTACGTCCATTTTTCTATGTGGTGCGTATGAAACACAATCTACAGAAACTTCGACCTTTCTTGCACCCTGTTCCTTTGCACGCTGGCGAAGTGCCTTGACTGCTTCTTCCACAGGAATCAACGATCCCAAAATATTGGAACATGCGGTGATGGCGGCCAGCCTGGTCCGTGAAGAAACCAGCGGCAATAGTTCTTCGATCTTGTATGCAACTGAGTAAGGGTTTTCAGCAGACACTGGCATAGGTTTCCAGTATTTGACCACGGCATTGCGCCGCTCAGCCAGACGCTTCCAAGGTCCGTTGTTGGCTAAGACCAGCGTTGAGTTGTTTTTTTACAAAGGAATACAAGAAAATGATGTCAGAAACCTTCATGTTCATAGGTAATGATGAATTCATCTCCGGGTTGGATATCATTTTCGAGGGCTCTGGCGATGTTCTCCAAAATCATCGTCGAACTCGGTCCGAACCCGACATCGTCGATAGAAGCAGCATTGAACAACTCTGCAACGGTGAATGGGCCCTCATTCACGCGCTGATTGCTCAGCATGCCGACAAAATAGTCAGCTCCCAACTGTACGTTGGTGTTGGTCAAATAATCGACGATCCGATCTATCACTCCTTGAGCAGTCTGCGATCCTCCAGCATTATCAGCATAGATGTACCCTGATTTCAGGGATGGGAAGCAAGCGCGAACTTCGTCGATGTCGAGGGAAGCCATCTGGTCAAGGAAGTGTAGTCCAAGAGAATGGTTTGAGTCTCATTCGATGATAGGCATTCTATTAAGTACTCTTGCATAATTATATCGATATCCGATAAGGTGTAGCGGGGCACTAGGAAAATGCTGCGACTGCTGCGCGGTATCTGCACCTTGCTTGCAAAGCAAGGTCATATGGTATGCAACGAAATATGACGGACTATGTGCCAATAATAAACTAGGGTTCGGCGTTGCCGAATCTGACCTTGCTTGCCTGCGTGGACCCGGATTTTTTCGTTGCGTCGCAGTGATATTCGTGTCAGAATAAGATAGACCTCATTCAAACACCACTAACATCGTATATGATGTTGTCTGGTATTCCAAGTAACTGCACTGAGCCTATGATCCAGCCGCTCTGATAATTTATTGATATTTATTATTGTTTATTATTGGCACATAGTCCGTCAGATTTCGTCGCATACCATACAGTATGACCTTGCAAGCAAGTGACAATAATAAATATCCATAAATTATTAGTGTGGCACAGTACTAGTCCAGATAGACCTTACTCAGAATACGAGACAACATCATATGCGATATTAGTGGTGTTTGAATGGGGCCTAGCTATATCTTATTCTGATGGGAATATTACTGCGACGCAACGGAAAAATCCAGGTCCATGCAGGCAGGCAAGGTCAGATTCGGCATTGACTGTTTTCTTCAGATTTTAAAGTTCATACAAAGGAATCTGTCTTAGCACTGCAGGTCCATGCCAGCGTAGACACAGCAAATATCTACTTGTACACCCTGTTAGCTTATTGTACTACATAAAAATTGAAGTAGTCGCTTCGGACTGATCACCATAATGTCATAGATGGGCTCAAAGTTTGCGCTATTCGAATGAATTTCATTTCATTTGTTTATACTTATAATTTCTGCGCGCTCTGACACGTGACAAGTTTGTTTGCATTGCAAAGACGTTCTCGTCTCAAGACTCTGCGGCGAGTTCTGCGACCATCTCCTGCCTGGGTAAGTACATAGTACCTACCAGGTGCTACAAGTGCCATACCAACCCACTTTATGAACACGAACTCTGAAAATGACTTCTTTGGGTTCTCTGACGGAATTTGTTGCCTCTCAGGATGAACTTATTCGAGAAGCAGCTTTGACTCTTCCCCACGAATTCTCTCGTTGCACATACTCCCTGGGTCCAATCAGGCAAGCTGTTTACATTTGCCTTACTTGTGAGTTGCCCCGTGGCTTGTGTTCTTCGTGCTCCATCGCGTGCCACACGGATCACGAGCAAATAGAATTATTCCCCAAGCGCAATTTCCGATGTGATTGCCCAACAACTGCTATCCCACACGGGTGTACTTTGCATCGTAGTCTAGAGGAGGAAAACAAGGAAAATTCATATGGCCAGAATTTTAGGAGCATTTTTTGTCGATGTGGCCGACCATACGATCCAAAATGCGAGAGGGAAACGATGATCCAGTGTCTCACATGCGAGGTGCGTGCGCGTGAATCGAAGCCCCGTCAGTTGTCATTGATATACCCCATCTCCAAAGGACTGGTTCCACGAGTCGTGTCTACATCTGCGGACGCGACCATCCTCGCGGGAATCATCTCCC
The DNA here is from genome assembly GCF_016758785.1 of Suillus bovinus. Lineage (NCBI taxonomy): Eukaryota > Fungi > Basidiomycota > Agaricomycetes > Boletales > Suillaceae > Suillus > Suillus bovinus. The sequence goes on from NW_024542171.1 coordinate 50,652, forward strand.
GTCCGTGAAAACGAAGTCCCAAATCACGGTAATGATACCGAAGACAACCAGTCTGAAGCCTCCTCTTCAGGGCTGCCTCCGCCGCTCATATCTGCTGAGGACTACGACGCATTCGTCTGCTCCTCGTGCGTTCGGTCGATCGACACCCTTCGCCGATATGCTGGCACACAAGGTACCATAATGGTGGTTCGTGACACAGAAGATAGCCCATGGAGGAAACTTGGCGGCAACACTTTATGCGCGGATGCGCCGACAAGCGCGGAGGATGATCTACTGGATATTGATGATTCTTCGGCAGCCCCTGGGCAAAAACGAAACCGGTCGCATTCCTCTCAATCAGAGGAACCAGAACGGAAAAGACAACACATTTCACCAGAGCCATCCTCGCCTTGTCTTGCTCCAACACCAAATCCGATTGCACAAGCCTTATTTCAGGGTTCACAACAAACATCGGATACAAACGTATCCCTGACCGAGGGTGACGTTTTCTTGACAGAAGGTTGGCGTGAACGGTGGTGTCGTTGCAGTCGTGTGAGCTTCTCATACACACGTTTTCTTACGTTTCCGTTCATCGGCGAATTCTAGTGTTTTTCATCTCTCAGCGATCATCCATATCTCCTTGAGGAAGAAGAAACATACGAGCCTCCAGAAGATCCTGATTCTGGTGCATACCTTGTTCTTATCTGAAGCAGTTGCATACTGACACCAGTATTTGATGCTTAGCTCTTTCTTTGGAGGAACTCGGTATGCGCGCATTGGAACGTCTTCCTCGTGATAGGGCGATTGATGGAATCCGAGCTTTCAATGATATGCGGTTAGTATTTTCATTAGATGTCTGACGAATCTTTCATTGCGCATATTCACAGAGATGACTTACTCGCATATCTCCGGCCGTTTGCTCAGGAAGGCAGAATAGTTGGCGAAGCTGACGTCAGGCAGTTCTTTGAAACATTACACGAAAGCAAGCACGCTTCTTGATTGTGTTTGCAGCTGTAGCATTTGTGTTACATCAGGTATTTTTTTGTTCTTCACATGACGTCGAGACTCTCAGCTATAACAGTTTTGTATTACGCCTGAGTTGGCTGAAAAGTAATTGCATCTTGCGCCGTAACTCGTAGCTGATCTCCAATCAAAGTATACACACGGGATCTGTTTGACAACGATTCGATATGGTTCACTCGGTCGATATAGACAGCCTTCACAATCATTCCGCTTTCGATGTCCCCGGACTCGTTAGACCGCATGTAATCTAATTAATGAAAGACTACATGCCACTATATCCGACCTCGTCGCGCCCGTCAGCCTGGGTCTCTTTCAACCATCGTCGACCACCGGACCCGAGCAGGACGATCGAACCTCAAAAGTTGCCCATACTTCAAGTAATTCGACGCAATTTAGTTTTGTTCTTCTAACACCTTCATCTTCGATTTTTTTCGTACAATAGAAAAACAGAAGTCAAGAACATAGCCGAGGGCGTGTACGAGCTATCAGCTCTATCATCAGGCCGCAACACACTGGGCAATAGAGTTGAGCCAAAACCATCTCAAAATTAACTCAGCTCAATTACGCCCAAGACGGAATAGAATTTCTAGTCTGGCCAGGCACGTGCACACAAATTTTTGGGTGTATACGATATAACACAACCTTATCACACACAATGCAGTCATACCCGGCGGTCATGTGTGCGACGGTAATCTGAGTGTGCCACAAAAAGATTACGTATGGGGTACATTACATGCGTACGTGACAGCATAACCTTGTGAACATCATCTTTGGAACAGAACTGGGCCAGATCTTTAATAGATAGCATGTGTGCATTCCCTTGGGGTTCTTTTGAGAATATACGTTTGACTAATTCACTCGTGCTTATTGGATCTTCTGACCGTAAAGGTAGTACCTGATGTGGTCTTCGACTTGCGTTTCAGAGGGAACCTCCGGTGCTCCACTAAGACCTTTGCGGCGAAATATGATGATCCGCGCGGGGCTCACGCAATGCACCTTATCTACGTGGAGTTTGGCGGAATGAATGTGCGATGCAGGGTGTCCGTCTGGAGTTTGGCTTACATATTCATTAGAAGATAGCCTTTTTCTCGGAAGAAAATTTCAATTGCCAATTGGATAGATGAAAGAAATACAGAGCAAAGAGAACACGTCAAGTCATTAAGTACATACGGTCCGCAGAGGCTCGTGGTACATCAATTACAACGAACATACAGAAGATAAATAAAATTCTCGCCACTAGATACTTGATATCACACTATGGACATATAGCCATCACCGATATCCGAGGGAGTGCGCGCTGAGATGAATCTCTGGGAATTGCAAAAATAACGTACGGGCAACTTCCAGAAGCCTCGAGTGTTCTCTAAGAACTCATCAGGAAAAGAACGATCTCGACTGCGAGAGAAGGAAACAATATAAACTGCGGAGTTTAGAGCAACGATGATTAACACTCACGATACTAGTAGAGCCTATAACATGGCCTGTACCTGATCATAAATGGGAATAGCGTGACCAGTGAAAACAGGCATAGCGTTGTGGTACTCCTTCCACGCCTCATCAGACACGATAGGCGCAGAAACATACTCCTCAATGGCCAAATTGTTGAGGTAAGTATCGAGATGGGGAAGGGTTGCTGTAATAGCTGCATCTTCACGAATGCGTTGTAGAATTCGGGTTAAGCCAGCATTCTCCGAATACCATGCTGGATCGCGGCGGATGACGGCACATTCATACACATCAAGAATTGGCTTAGGAAGACCAGATTTCAAACCGGCGGAATAAGCAAGCGCGTGACCCATGGCTTCAACTGCAAGTTCCGCCTGAGGGAGAACGAGAGAGTTAAATGACTCGCTACGATGTCCCCCGCTCAAGCTGTTAAGAAGGCTGATATTCTCTTCCAATAGAGAAGCTGCGTGCCGAGCAAGAAGCGACTCGCTTGGATCTGGGAGGGGTATGTTGTACCGCTGGAGGAGGAGCTCGGAAAATAGGCGTATGCATAAAGTGAGAACATCGCCCTCAGCGATGATCACACCTTTCCCGTCATTCTGAATGAATACAATATGTCAATTGAGTATCGTTAGACATGATGTGCACGAACCTCAATACGAGCCAGATAGTTGTGCTCGAAGGTGCCTTGCGCACCACATCTTTCAGCAACCTCGGGCACGCAGCGCTGAAAGTGTCGACAAACAGTGGTTTTAACGATGACTGCGATGCCATGTCTAACACGATGATCCGGAAATTTATCAGCGCTGCTCTTGGCCACTATTGGAAACCAATTGTCCATAACGAGGCCAACAGCGGTTGCGTGAGCGATAGGCCATTGCTGAGTCCTGAATGTGATAATGGGTATGGGGTCAGCCCCTTTCCCCACGAGGGACCGATGCATAGAATAGCGACCGGCAATGAACGCAGCTGCCTTGATGGAAGATATCCAAGGTGCCGTGACAGATAGAGTTCCGAGGGGTATGCGCCATACCTCGTCCCACCACTTCTCTAGAGGCGAGGCTGGCAGGGAATGGTCATAGATGTTTGACGACACGAGTGCACTGAATGGGACATGGACGTGATTGAAACGTGTTAGAGAGAAATCGAGAGGGCAAGTTCCGGGACGAGCACCAAGTCTGATGGACTCAACACCTTTGAACATCTCACGCTCGTTGCAGACGGGCACAATGAAAAACCGAGGCCCACGGTCTTCTCCATCGATTATAAGCCTGGCCATAACCAAAGCGACCTTGGAAATACCGAAGGATGGGGAGGAAGCAGGCATGAATCTATATGTGTTTCATTACAGGCCGCTCATCCTTGAGAAAAGGTACGTACTTGCTTGCCTCTTCACGAGGTGTATTAATAATGAAGCCCTCAGGGGTCTTCGTAGCCGTTGTCTCGATGTTGAATGCATCTAGACCATGACCCCTCTCTGTGAGGAGATAGATACCAACGGTGTCGAAACGCAACAGACGGTTGACCAGAGGGCGGAGGTCTGGTCTTTTGTGAAGATGCCGGGAGAGTGTTCCGATGGTAAGACCAACATGAGCGGCCAGTATAGTAAACATGGCAGTATCCAGTGACATGATAGGGTCTGTCATCATGGCCCAATACTTTGGAGAACACACTTGAACATCAGAAGGCGACAGATCTAAATTTGGGGGGCATGGATCTGTGTCATGTGTTTGAGGAAACAAGAGGTCAACGTACTGTAGGTGTGCATGAGAAGTCTTGCGCGCTGGTACGACAGGGACACACGGTCATCAGTGGGAAGAAACTCGACCCGAGTAGTGAAGAGGGGATGATGAGGGAGATGATCTGCCATATTCGATGAGACTGACGGGGAGGACAGTGTCTTATTCCGATTATCTTGCCGGCTTTTTATAGAGTTTGTCGATCATATCATCAGGTCAAGTCGGGTGAGTACTAACCAATTAGAAATACCACCTCTGGGCTTTGAAAACGTGGACCAAAGTAAATCATTGTGTCAAATGATATCAATATCATCACAGCCGAACTACCGGATTGAGAATCAGAGGATAACATCGTAGGATACACACGGATTTAGGCCACGAGTGCAGATTCTTCCGATAGGAAGCAATTTGACCGATAGTGAGTTTGGAAATATATGGCATAAGTCGTTATAGCTTTCAAGTGCATATTTGAACATACTACCGGGGTCAGCCGCTATGAGGACATTGAGGAGAGTAAAATGGACAAGATGAGGATGAAGTTGAAGTGAGAGTACTCACACAAGAATGAAATGGAACCTGGGAACACCGGTACCTTTGCGTAAGTAAAATCAGCGTGTCTGAAGGAACTCGGCGACACAAAGTACATCACTGGAACGTTTGAGTCAGCTTGCGAATCTGAGCCATTTGTTGGGGACATTGATTCGACCAACGCTTGCGGTTAGACACCAAATGGTCCACGCAGCGACGATATCCGTTTGGAAAGTATTATCTAATCAACACTGTCGCTTGGTGCCGCCCCGAATGTGTTCGCTCAAAACACAGGTTTGTACTAGCTGAAATCGGTATTTAACAAGCTAGCCTGGCATAGTCGGTCGCTTATTTGGCGTCTTCCCAGCAAACTCTGCACTGACAGGCTCATGCGTTTCGGTCACAGATCGGGTCTATGTTTATTTCGGCTGGCGCTGATTTTCACACACACACCGTGAAATGGTCTGGGGTAAGCTGAACTCTCGCGCTGTCTGGAATATCTGATTTAAAACTTACGCTTTACCGGCGCATACAACAGGATTTGCAAGATGCGGCGTGACGAGGGCTCAAAAGAATTAGATGGCGCAGTGTCCGGCCTCCGGAAGTTCTTTGCTCGATGAAATTCAAGATATAATTATTTATAGATAAGTTTTCTCGATCTAAATCTTAGCGCTCATAACTCCATATGGAAGATAACTATTATTACATAATATTGGGGCACCGTGACCGTCGCCTTGAATCTCCAGATTTCAAGAATTTCCGTCTTCACAAATCTGTATGAGATCTGACCTCGTGTCAAGTTAACCATGCCAGAACAGAAGAGCTCTTACGATGTGAACCAACGTCCTAAAGTACTCCTCATGACCACCCATAACAGTTCTTTCATCCCCTTTCTCCAGTACCAATCATAACTTCAGCTCCTCACAGCAGAATGACTTTGACCCGTGACGATAGCAAGTCCAACCTCGCCCTCACAAAGACCTGCAATTCTGGTGGTGACACTCAACTTGCTGCTCATGTCGAAAAGCTCCCTCAAGTTACAGGACCGCCTCCATTCCCCGAAGGTGGCCTGCAAGCGTGGTTAACGGTTCTTGGTGGGTATGTGCCAAGCTTAATCCATATGACATTGTCCGACCATCTTCTCACATCTGGTTTCTGTGTTTAATCAGGTCCATGATCCTTTTTTGCACCTTCGGCGCCGTGCAGTCATTTGGTGTATACCAGGCATACTACTCTGTAAGAATTTCCCGCAGCCTACACGCACTTCACCACTTACACGCCTGTCCGTCTTCAGTCCCACTACCTTTCGCAATACGCCGCGAGTGATATCAGTTGGATTGGTTCTCTGCAGACCTTCTTACTATTTTTCGGAGGTTTACCCGCCGGAAAGCTGTTCGATGAAGGGTTGGAATCTCCGTTTCCCCGTTCTCATTTGATATCTAAGCATTCTGCCTGAGCAGCTACTTCCACCACTGCATAGGAGCGGGGTCGCTCATTTACCTGTTCTCGTAAGTTCTGATTCACCATCCTCAAGACGTCCGTATCGACCAAAATTCAGGATATTCATGTTGTCACTTGCCAAACCACATCAATACTATCAAATATTCTTGGCACAAGGTGTTGGAATGGGCATTGGAATGGGTCTTCTTTTCCTCCCCGCAATATCTGTCACATCTCATTACTTCCGGCGGCGACGTGCTGCTGCAATGGGCGTAGTCTTGGCTGGCAAGTCTTCAACTTATTTCACTTGCATTGCACTGACCTCTTTCCAGGCTCGTCGCTCGGTGCCGTCATCTACTCCATTATGCTTACTAATTTGTTCAATGGTAGTGCTGGGTTTGGATGGGGAGTGAGGTGTGCAACGCACCATGTCTATGAAATCAACGTTAACTGGTCACCATAGAGCAGCTGGTTTCATCGATCTAGGACTTCTTGGAACCGCAAATTTGATCATGAAAACTCGTTTACCCAGTCGGAGGGAGCGTCCGGATGCGAAACCAGTTGATGTCAAAGCAATTCTGTCCGACCTAGGATTCTGGCTGTGTGTCATTGGGTCTGTATTCTCGAAACTCTATCAGGCTAGGAGCTGACATCTTCAATTAGTGCCACCTTGACATTCTGGGGCCTGTTTGTTCCATGTATGTTATAGGGAGTGTTTTTTACTGCGTGGCTCACTGCATCATCATAGTCTTCTACCTAGAAGTCTTTTCAGAGAAACACGGGCTTTCGAAGAACATCGGTTTTTATGCGGTAAGGTGTCAAGCAATGAGACAGAATAGACTACCAAGCAATGTTTAGATTCCCATTATGAACGCTGCTTCATTATTCGGAAGGACAATCCCGAACTTTTTGGGTGACGTCATTGGGCCATTTAACGGTATGTATAATCATCTATCGGCGACACACGACAATGAACTCACAACCGATGGTATACAGTGATGATCCCATGCACTGTCATGTCCGGAGGGCTACTGTTTCTCATTTTTGCAGCCACGGACCTTGGGGGTACCATTGCCTTTAGTATCTTGTATGGGTTCTTCTCTGGTGGTTGTGCGTCATGTTCATTACTGTTTTCTTGGAAGTCAATTGACTTTGCTTTCACAGTCATATCCCTCACCACTCCCGCTGCTGCATCGTTTTCGAGAGACCTTAATGAAATTGGGCAAGTATTAGTGTCTCCTCTATGAGACCTTATCCCTGACGGATTGACGATGTATATATAGCACTCGCATAGGCATAACTTCCTTTGTCATTTCCTTCGCACTCCTCACAGGTAATCCCATCGCTGGTGCACTGGTGCAAGTCAACGGCTCTTACATCTGGTATAGACCACTTGTCTTTGCTTCTGTAAGCTTCCATTACCGGATTTCCTTGGCCAAGCCGCTGAAATTCCATTGTCCATTTTAAGGTCGTCGTGCTGGGAGGCGCCGCCTGTCTTACTGCTGCACGATCCATTCTGTCTGAGCGCAAGAACACCAACAGGCTATGAAAACGATTCACACGCGAGGTCCCACGACGCCCTTCATTATACAACATTTTGAGAACGATTTTGACGACCAGACCACCTGACTTGTATTATATGCGCCGCCAAGACCGGATGGCAATGACTTTAACAGACCTTCTCAAATTCTTGTCTTCCATGGCCGTAATCATGTCCGCCTAACAAGTTGATAGAGGGGTGATATACTGCAAGGGAGGATTAACCAATTCTATTGTCCCGCTATCACATCTTGTCCTCATGTATATTGATTGATACGCGCCTTTGAATTCCATACCCGCCATCGCAACATGTCCAATATCATCCTCGCTCAGAGAATGCTATACCTGATCGCGATCACGTTCGAAGCAGCCGAAGGTGGCCAAATACATACCAGTTGGTGATGATCATATTATCTGATTATGCAGGGTCAGATATGAATTCAGGATCCCAGCTGCAAACTTCCGCGGAGAAACGTATCCCAGGGTGTCTCATCAGGGGCTGGGATGCTGTAAACTCGTACGGTTTCATATCGAGCTCATGACCAGCAATGACCCAAATAGTGGGTGGGTTGTGCATGGGCGAAGTGTCTAATTTAGCAATGGGAACATTCCAGAATTCATGGTTCAGCACGGTACTAAGTCAATTCTGGATATGCTGATGGGCTGTAGTACTCCGAGGAGGAGGGAATCATGTAATCTATAAATGCGAAATTGAATCGAGGAGTTCATGACGTCGGTCATCCTGTGAAATCCCTGTAAACCTCCAAGCGGTCAGATGAACGGAAATAGTTTATACAAGCAATTTATAAATAACTGACTCGGAAACCTCCCGCTCTTCCTTTATAAAAGGGCTGTCAGTCTAGCGAAAAACGCTTAGGGTATTCACAATGGTGTACCAGCAAGTAGATTGAAAGAGGCACTAACGTAAGGCTTGAGACGACATTGTCCAGTAATCGGTTCAAAATCTGCAAAGGCGAGATCTGGCTATGACAGATGTCCACTGACGACACTAGCCTCTGCAAAGCTAGAACAGCCCAATTGACGCCACAAAGCTCCACTCAACAATAGGCCAAATATCGGGTTAGATTCGGGAGCCAGCGAGGGTGTGTCACCGGAACGGTGTATTAGAATGACACTCGTCTCCCAACCTTCGGACGAGTCTGTGATCGGGAACGAAATCGACCTAGAGATTAAAAACTGTGAAGAACAAAAAGGAATAGTGCAAGGCGAATCTATTAACCTTGAACTTCTGTTCTTGCAGAAGGCTTGATGTGCTTCAGCCTTCAGGTGTGCAAAATCACTGAAATGAGCGTTAAGCGGCCAAACTTACGCACTTTACGGACGCTTACGAACGCTTGCGGCTTTACTAGTGCACTTATGCGATTCGATTTGGCTGTGCATTTTTGGGCCGGATATTGACAAGTCCACGTCGTAGGTCGACGTGCAGTATGACAACTTTGGTAGGGGCCGACTCGGAACAATCATGCCAGATAAAAAAAACTCACCAGCTTACATAAATGAACCATGAGTCATCCTTGGCCTACTAGTGAAGAGCTGAACGGTCTGACAGTCCAAAGTCAGAGCCTGGCACTTCGCACAGGGCACGCCCCCATCTCCAGCGCATAGGCAAAGAACCCTCTCCGTTTTGCGCACATTGCCCGGGAATGAGACGGACCCCCAAGGCCTCACTTCCTACTTGACTACCAACGATACCGTCGAGAAAGACACAAGTTGACAGAAGCACTAGGACATAAAGCCTCATCCCCACCTTACCTCTTATCGAACCCACACGCAACCCCCCACCTCACCCGCTTCATTAATGCAACAGGACGACTATGCCAGACATTCGTTGAAGTACCATTGCCTCGGAAACCGCCAGACTGATGTAGCACCCCCCGCTTAGTACATACCATACACAACGCTCGAATCGTACGATACACAATAAGTCATCTCTCCATCTCCATCTTCACGGATTGCGCGTCTAAAACGGCCGGCGGGAGCGGCAGACTGGTGGGGTACGTCCCACACCAGGGTATTCGCGAATCCAGAGATGCGCTTAGGGCACTGGGGGCCCTTAGACTATAGAGTAGCACTCTGGAAAAGACAAAAATTGGATTAAAAAAAAAGGTACTGGAAAATTACATACACAGGTTATGCCACATCTGAGTGCAGCGGCGTGATGATCATGCGGCACGTCCACCACTTTTAACATTCCGAATCAGCCTGCTAGTGTGCATTTTGGTCCAAAGAGGGTCCTGGACTCTAGGTTAGGTTGAGTTCCATGAATGGAGCAAGCAGTTGATCATAGAAGAATGATGACCAGCGACCAGGCCAGGCTAGCCAACAATTAGTCTTCCCTAGGCAAATAGTTGCATATTACGGTAGGTATGTTCGCATCCCAAGTTGTACGGTACCAGTATAGATTCCCACGCTTCGCGTCAATGACATACTGTTTCCATTTCAACTTTGACTTATCAAAATGTTTTCCTCAATATCTAGCTTACACCATTCACAACCTTCTCAAAGCTGTATCTGAACTTTACATGCGAACAGTGGTGGGTCGTAATGTGCGCAGTAGATCTGCAGAAAATACTGCATGCGATCAGCTTGCGGGCACCAAATTAGTTCATTCGATTATGGCTGATTGTGCATCGACACCGTCATTTTTAGCAAGGTTTCAATGGCAGCCTTTTGCGGTAGATTCTTGCAGCGTAGTTTGATGAGTTTTTTTAGACGATGGAGATGTGATACGTTTCCGAGGCGCAGTGTAATTAGATATTGTTTTTTTTCAAGAATGTTATGCTAATTCAGTATCCCCTTCACTGAGTTAGGATGACCAGGGCCTCGCTTCAAATGCTATAAAAAAGCTGTGTATCAGTGGGCCAGAAAAAACCCTGCACGATCATCATATCCATATCTGCCCTAGGATTTACTCAGGACCCATATGGCGCACATGTAGTGCCTTGTCCCGAATCAGTGATTAATCATCGCACTAACACCAAGGTTCTATGATGAAGGGAATGCCAAGAATATGGCGAAACACCATGACAGGCTTGGACGCACTAGCGGGTTGTCTGGGTCATCGTTGCCGCTCGCATTGACGCGCCGGTGAAAGACGTGACGGTGCTATCATATTTGCGTCGGTGATTCCAGACAACTTTACAGAATCTGAACGGACACAAAAGCCCCCTGAAGCCATGAGGTCTTTCCGTCCAGAACCCCAGATAACGACCACTCACCTTCTGTGTACCAGAACCAGTGTGAATAATCTGAGTGTGAACCACTGAGCGTTTACAATGATGAACCAGCTCAAGCACATAACCATCTTGTGTGATTATGGTGCTCAAGGTCCCTCCGAATGCCGGCGACGAGCTGCAAAGTTCCATTCAGTGGCACCGGAATGTTCCTCAATCGCCCATCTTCCTTCCATCAAGGGTCTGAGGTTATGAATTTTTTTGAACGAGTGGACACTGGACGAATATGATTTTCCAGATCGGCGGACCAGGTCCCATTGACAGGCCTCAGGGTTTATAGCCCAGACACCAGCACGAGATAACAGACCAGTTTATAGAATTTTACTTGCATCATTGGCATAGTTCTACATAACCCCTGGGGTCCCAAGACCACAGTCAGTACTGTTGTGGAATGCTTCCTAGAAAGAACGCAAATTTCATGCAACATGAAAAGTTTAATATGAATGAGAGACCTATGGCATGTGCGCCGTGACCATGAAGCTAAGTGCATGTTGTGGTATTAGTTGGTAATTCGACGCTATCCGGATGAAACCGAAGTTGAGGAGATACACACCCAAGGACCAAAGCGCTCAAGATCAAATGACTCGTATGTTTCACCCTATAAATGCAATAGCATACAATTCAACCATCCTCCGTGCGCAATCCGCGTACTGCATGCGGGTGATTTTTCCAATCTGATTATTCCAGACTGGCCTATAATGCAAGTTTAATAATCAACAGTGTCATCGACCTCTTCAGAGCAAAATATGCAGTCTAACTTCAGGTATACATATAACCACAGCGTCAGACGCTTCAACATATTCCATTAGTCGGAAATACAACACGAACACACCATTTGATAGAAGATACAAAGATATCAGGGTTTGATGGCAACCAGGATATGTTTGATATCGAAGAAGTCGCAAAGAACGTCGCAAAGCAAATTGATGGACCATCCAATTTCCAGATCTGCTGATTGCTTCCATTGAGTGTGATGCCCGTTGATAGTCTCATTGATGGAATGCTAGAATCTCTTGGGCGAGGTGTCAATTTATAGACTGGGAAACTTATCTCCCGTTTTTCGGACAAGGGTTTCCCATCAACGACGAAGTCAGCTAGGGGACTTGAACCTGTGAAAAAGGGTTAAACCGTGTGCACGGACAAATCTACTGGGCATGCAAATTCCTGTTCTTACAAACGGTATGTTTCACCGCACTCTTTAAATGTTCGCCGTATATTGACAAACCTCATTGACGAATGCCGAGCGATCATGTCAGAAAAAGGACTCGCCAGTTAGCCTAAGCCCAAGGTCTGAAGGGTCTGACACTCGGCAGCCACAATGAGGCCTGCACGCGTCAAGATACTGGGACGTTCGCATACAGCTATATTAGCGCAGTAGCACACACTGACACGGATTAGTCTTCCCTAAACAAACGAATGAATGTGGTCGTGCACACGGCCGCCACTGCCCGTCGCTGCTAGTTTGAAGTTTTGAACAGCAAGTCCAGACTCTCGATTCGTGAAAATTCATGTGTGAAGGAAATAATTGATCGAACAAGGATAATGTCTGGCCACCAGGTTGACCACGAGACGGCGAGTGGTTGAGTGCAGTATAAATACAAAGCAGCTGTGTCTTGCGTACAGCCTGCCGCAGCCTCCGAGTCAGTGAGCGCTTCGCTAAATAGATTCCCACGTTGCACCAAACACAGTTTGTATTGTGACTATCAGGTCTCTAAGTCAAATCCTCCCTGCTTGAGATGCCCTCTCAATCAGCACTCTCAGCAGACGAAAAGTCTAAAGTAAAATCTACTTTAGACAATTCCACGCAAAAGATACTCACCGCTACTGCTGCTCGTATCTACTTCGCACATCCGCAGCCAAACAAGTGGTCGTATGGTGGCCTGCAAGGCGCACTCGTTTTCGTGCGAGATAACTCCAAGGACACCTTCATGTTGAAACTGGTTGATTTGACGGGGACGAGAGGTGTCATATGGGAACATGAACTATATGAAGCGTTCGAGTATTACCAGGACAGGCCGTTCTTTCATTCATTCCCGGGCGATGTGAGTGTGCATTTGCAATTCAAAGGAAATTACTCACTTTTACTCGAGAGATGCATGATTGGCTTTGTCTTTGCTGATGAGAAAGATGCAAAAACCTTTTACAAGAAAGTAACCAGCCGTAAAGCAGATAAAGGTAAGGTGTTTTATAAGTTCTGGTCGGCCACCTTTGACCTCTACTTCAGTTAAATCTTCTTCCTCTGAGAAGAAGAAGTCTTCCAAGGGTGGTAGAATAGATAAGTCTATGATTTCAGGGCCAACCGCTGGTTCCTTCGTGCATGTTGCACACATGGGCTTTGATCCGGACAAGGGTTATAACTCCAGTAACATTGACCCATCATGGATCGCACTTCTACATGATTTGGAGGGTTCAGGAGTTAGTCGTGAGGTCATCAGCAAGGATATGGATTTCATAAAAGACTTTCTCCGTGATGCACAAAATACACCTCAACCGGCTATCAAGAAGAAGCCACCACCGCCCTTACCTGCGCCTAGAAATAGGGGACACACACAGCAGGATAGTGTTGCATCATCAGTCAATGGCGGTTCTGCACCTGCTCATCATGCTCCCCCACCTCCATTACGTCCAGTCTCCGCCGCACCACCTGTACCCCCTGCTGCGCGACCTACCTTGGCTCCACCATCACTGCCACCACAACGGGCCCCTCCTGTACCCGCACCACAATCAGTAAGATCTTCAGGACCGCCCCCACCGCCAGTTCGTCCTGCGAGTACTGCTCTCCCACCTCCGCCTCCTGCACGACCACCAGTTGGTGCTCCTCCTGCACGACCATCAGTTAATACTCCTCCTGCGCGACCACCAGTTAGTACTCCTCCTGCACGACCACCAGTCAATGATTCGCCACCCCCTCCACCTTCATATGAGGAGACTCCTCATATGACTCCTCCTCCTCCTCCACCACCACCACCACCACCACCACCGCCCCCGCCCCCTCCGCCACCTTCATCCGCGAATGCTCCCCCACCCCCTCCTCCGCCCCCTCCTCCGCCTGCAGGAGCGGCACCGCCGCCGCCGCCACCACCACCACCACCTCTCTCAAATGGAGAAGGAGGCACGCTGGCATTACCCGCTTCCCCACAGCCTGGTCGCGCAGACCTACTTGCATCCATTCGAGGACAGAGTGTGTCAAACTTACGGAAGACGGGTGGTCCTCAGTCAACGCCCTCTCCTCCCCCTGCACCTGCTGAGGAATCTGGCAGTGGCGGCACAGGCGGAAATTTGACTGCCGCGTTAGCTGCTGCTTTACTAGAAAGGAACAAGAGGCTTGGTGATAGTGATGAAGAGGACGATGACGATGACTGGGACTAATATCACTACTTATTTTCAATCACGTTTCTACACATCATTCATAATTAGGATTAAACTTTATGCAATCAAGCGAGGATGAGAAGCACAGTACTGTAGGTAAACGAAGCTCCGCAAATCACTGGGAAGCAGTTCCCGACCCCTAGTACATATCTGCATGACTGTTGACCACAAAACTTGCCTCTTATGCAGGCCGTGCATGCCTCACGGTTCCCTTTTCGTTTGATGTTTTGGTACCGTGGTCAGTTTCAAAGGGCTCTGGGGATAGTTAGCCTGATTAGGCACTGGTGATTGCCGATGCAAGACATGATCTTGGTCAAGGGCCGTGCTTGGCTCTGCTCAACAATCGTCAACCCCCATCATCCTCTTTGTCAAATCGCTGCATTCAAAAAATTACCCAACAAAGTTTTCTATCGCGACTTTCTAGAATATGGCGGATCAATTGGTGAGTTGCGTTGTCACGTGTGGGCTTCCGATGGGTACTGATTAATATCGATTCGGTAACGGACCACCCCACAGTCTGAAGGTGTGAATACTTTCTTTGTGGGAGTCCAAAGACGTTATTGGTGCTGATATGCTTTGTTGCTCTTGTACGGTTTTCTAGAACAGATATCTGGTGAGAAAATCTGGCTGATGTCGTCGTCGATGGTCCCAGCGCTCATTTACCCGCCACAGAATTCAAGGAAGCTTTCTCGTTGTTTGACAAGGGTACGATCAACGTAATATCAGTGATTGCTCCATCTGATCCGAAGCGATGTAGATGGCGATGGCACGATCACTACCAAAGAGCTCGGCACTGTGATGCGCTCACTAGGTCAAAACCCCACCGAAGCGGAGCTACAGGACATGATCAACGAGGTTGATGCTGATGGGAACGGTACTATCGACTTCCCAGAGTTCCTTACAATGATGGCACGCAAAATGCGCGATACGGACAGTGAAGAAGAGATTAAAGAGGCATTTAAAGTCTTCGATAAGGACGGGAACGGCTATATCAACGCTGCTGAGCTGAGACATGTCATGACGAACCTAGGTCAGTGGTGATGCTCGGATATCAATTTTGAATTAATGCCATTTCTAGGCGAGAAATTGACTGATGCTGAGGTCGATGAAATGATTCGTGAGGCAGACGTTGATGGCGATGGTCAGATCAATTACGATGGTTCGTCTCCTTTTTGCATCATACTGATTTGTACTCACATGTCAATTGTGTCGCATCGGTTTAGAATTTGTGAAGGTTAGCATTTCGTCCATAGTATTCCAATTTCAGAAACCTGACCTTTCAAAAGATGATGCTATCGAAATGATGTGGAACGCATCCTGTACAATGAACTTTACTTCAGCATCCTACTTACGTATACTCTTATCGATCTTTTTCTACTCAAGTGACCCGGTCTGCAGAAAGAGTTGCATGTTTGGTTCAATTGCTACATAATGTCAACCAGTCTGTTAAATTGTCACGTGTGGAATGATGTCATCCGTAGTATGATTAGCTCCGCAGGTGCGTATATAGGGGAGCCAACTCGCTGCGATCTTCCTCTCCTTCTACTACTACCTGTAACAAATGTCTCAACAAACAAAAGATACCACAACTTCACCCAGTCGCCAACAGGGACAGCAGCAGCAACAATTCAGCATCCTCCCTCACCCTGCTGTATGCAGCTGCTTTCGCCTTCTAGTTATAGTTTTGCTGATTGTTCGATTTAGAAGTCTAATGACCCGGCAGACCTAGTCGGGCGTGATGCGGGTTTGACCAGCAAGCCTGAGTTCCACGCCTACCATGCTCGGGACCCGCATGTGCCTAGCAAGGACATCGTCAATAGCCTCGAAGCCCCATTGGTTCGTAAAGATGTATTTTGAACATCGGACCCCTTACTCATAGCTGTTCGTAGAGTCGTGAAGAACTTCATAAAAGGGCAGAGGAGCTAAACAAGAAGTAGGGGTCGTACTCTCATACTCTACAAGGGGTAGTAATGGCAGTACATATGGACCGAAGATACTGCCAGTGTGTTGTGCTGCAGCCTGCGACTTACCGTATATCATTTACATATTGATTTTTGCCAATGGTAGACGCCTTTCCGCGAATAATGTCAACCCCTCGAATCATTCCGGCAGTGCGTAGAATGCTATGCCGTGCAATCTTCTCGGAGGCATTCCCATCTCCGTGCACAAGCACCGTGTCTCTTGCAAATCACCGTGCAGCTAATACCAAATCATTCCTCTCAAAGACAATCTCCCCGGTCCAATCTCTCGTACCATGAACTCACCTCATGTGAAGTCTGGTAGCCGTATGTGCTTTCCCTATTATCCTATTCCTGCTACTTCTATATCGCTGCCAGATTTGCAAAGGTCGCACTCCCATCTCAGCGCACACCATATTTCTGTGAAGAATCGTGAAACTAACGCGAATCCACCAAGCACAAAGGCAATCCCTTCCAGTTTCCGATTTGTATGCCTGCATCATCGGTTTTCGACAACCGTGAAATCAATGTGGCTCACACTCACATATTAGGGAATTTCCCAAAGATCCTTGCAGACCGTCTTCGCTGGCATCCGTGGTCTGGTCACTCTTTCAAGACATTCCTAATAGTTTTGTATTTCTTAAATCTCGCAGGACTATATCGATCACTGACTGTGCAGACGTGAGGATCTCTTTGTGGGTGTATTACGCCAACGCACCTGTGCAAGAGTAAGAATATTCTCGATCGTTCCAAGGATACCTTCCGCCAGGTCAGTGGGAACCGCGGATCAAAGTCATTTGTAATGTCGATGGCCGATATAATGACGCTCAGAAGTTGGATCATGTTGACTCCTTGGATTTGGCAGAATAGGGTTCCCGTACGCCAGGATGGGAGTAAGCCAGCCTATCCATGCCAAGACCTTTTCCAGGAGATCTGCAATGCGCTCTTGCAAGGCAACGCCTTTGGACACCCAGTTATGATTGAATATAAGCCAACATAATCAGCAACAGAGCAGAAATGATTTACGGGTCAGTACTCACGCCCACGACCGTGTGTTGGGGATGCCAGTATTGAGCTCAATTGATGGTATGCACAATTGATGGTATGCACCTTCGAGCTACCTGATCGCCTTTTTGAGGGTCTGTATATCTGTCGTCAGGTCAAGGGGGTGAAAGGTTGTCGCATCGGCACAAAGGACCCTATGTCTGGTTTTCTTGTATCCTGCAATCGCTTGGCGTGCAGAAGAGTTGATGGTATGGAAAAAGAGTTCAAGGCTGGCCTCTAGATCATTGAAATTCGACATATTCTGGAGTGTAGAGCAACCATGGTTCCGCTATGATGCCATCAGAATTTACACTCTCGAGCAAGCAGATATACGCGGCTTAAACCGATGATACATGTAACTGCAATGATCACGGTGCGCGCACTTTATAGTTCAAGTAAACATCAATGTAGCATTATCTAGATGTGAGCAGACATAATATTTGATTAGCCTTAAACCAGACAAGTCTCAGTTGAACATACACACTAGTACAACCCTGGGCCGTTTCGAGCGACATAAGATGCGCGTCAGGCCCATACCAATACCCTACCTTCTCACGTACTGTCACTTTTTCATTATCATTGAGAAACTAGGGGGCGGCGCTGTCGTCTAGGACTTCGCTTGGTCGGACGGTATTGCCATGTCCTTGTTGTGTCCGGACAATCCCGATAATGAACCTTGGATACACAGTTGTATCACTTAATACAAGCACTACTGCAGGTAGACATGTGGAGGTTTTCGGCCACGAAAGAACCTAATGGTAGTCTGGTTGGAAATTATGGTTCGACACATAGGGAAGACGCAGCCGCCGTGAAGAATCCAAATGAAGCCTAGTTGAACAATTTCTATACCTCGTGATCTCCCAAGCAATAAAAAAAGCATGTTGTGAGCAAAAGCTGTCAATAGCGATTGAGCTGGAGCTCGCTCTAATACTGTGATAGAAGTTGAGGAAACTGTAAGGATCCTGGGACGTGAGATTTCCTTACATAATCGTGCAGCATATCGATAAAACAACTGGTCACAGTAAGTATCGGCGGACCTCCATGACAGACTTACATAAAATACTCGAGGGTATTATATACAGGGATATTCAATTTTAAAATGACATCGTTAATGTTGTTGACTTGACCTTCTCGTAAATTACTGACGCGGGACACTGGACCTTTCCTGATCTGGCCACCATCGCGTTACACCCTCAGCGCAGAATATCCTCGTCCTGATCTTCACTGTATAGAGCTCAAGTTTGGTTACTACCAAACAAGCTTTTCTTGCACTATTAGTTCCCAAATCTTTCCATATATTATTCCTAGTAAACCTTTCCACTGGCCCCTCTTTCTAAATCTTTCCCCTGAATCATTGACAACGATATTTTAGAATTGAACATCCCTTCAAGAATCCGATCATCATGTGCAGTGTGCCACAGGCATCATGATATCATGATCATAAAAGGCACCCTCGCGCCATAGGCTACTGCACGCTTGGCAGGGTAGTCCTCGATATTTGCCGTCGACGATCACAGGCGTGTTGGTGCTCTTACAGGGTCATATATTATTTTATATTCGAATGCCTTTCCTATATATTATGATATCTTCTTCTCACCGGTTCTCTGGTTTTGAGTCACAATACTTGTTTGCAGACTTCCACTCACCCGCTGTGCCACCCGAAAATGTCGATCCAGGACACCTTTGGTTTGCAGTTAGCCAAGGTAATCTAATCGTTTTTTTGTGCAGCCTTTCTCTGATGTCTCTGATTACTGAAGTATACTAACGGTGAGTCAGGCTGACGATAATTTCATCGTTATTTACGACTCTCCCAAAGTCGCTGCATCAGCAATCCTAGTAAGTCGTATCTCTTCAAGTTCAGTCTCGGTATAGCTCTGATGCATGATTAGATCTATGATTACTTTGTCACCTTACACTCTGAAGTCAGACTCGGGCTAATCAGTCACTACTGCCCTAGTGCTGACATTTCTTGTAGGTCCAATGGACCTGGGGACGGAAGTGGGGAATCATTCGGATTACCTTCACGATTTCACGATATTTACCTTTTGCTGGTGTGCTAATGACCTCATACTGTAAGATACGCTGGTGCGCGCTACTGTGCAAAAGTTGATTCCTAACCAGCCGCTCTCAAGACATGGGGCACGGAAGACGTGAGTGCACCTTTGATTTATGCAGCGCCAATTGCAACTCACATCGACGTATAGTGTGTACCTTTTAACGATATTTTAAATGGTCGGTCCATACCGCTTTCATCACATGACTTGGAAATGACATCTCGCAGGAATACACTTCTTGGGCATCATTGCCTCGGAAGGTTGGTTTTGCATACCACGTTACAACATACATTTACATCCGCACAACAGTTTTGTTGATCACCAGGGTCTACGCCTTCTCCGGCAACAACAAGGCTTATCTTATAGTTCTTTTCTCCTTTGGTTTGGTACAACGATATATTTCTTCCCTCGTGCACCACTGACTCGTATGGTGCAGGCTATATTGGTGGCGTCTGTAATTATAAGTGCCGCCCCCATCAATTTGAACATCCCGGGAGGTGAGGTCTCAAGGCTCACTTTTTATTCCTATTATTCATCCCCTTTCAGTCGGTCCCCCTTGCGTGTTGGAAGGGGCTCATAGCAGTGCCCTCCCGTATGGACTCTTAATGTTTTTCGAGATAGGTGAGACGACTGTTGATTCAAAATTCTTTACTTGATAATTCACATCTAGTTATCATGTCCACCACTGTACATTTGAGACATCGACACTATCGGGGTTCTCATAGTGCATTGATGAAGAGTGTATATCGTGATGGGCTACTCTACACATTATCCATCACAAGTATTAACGCCATTGTCAATATTGATGTCGTGCTGACATCTCTATAGTGATATCTACAGTCAATGTGATTGTTGTCGCTGCGTTTCCTGTGAGTTCTTTCTTTGTTTTGGTCGACCTCAAAGAACTGAGTAGACCCCTAGCTCTCGTACAGCGAAGCGCTAAACACGTTAGTCTGGTCAAGCACATAGGTGGATATATGTTGCCGAAAGCTCACATTCCTCATTTTAGACCTCAGATTGTTGCACACAGTGTTCTTTCTTCTCGAGTACTATTCAATCTTCAAGAAAGCAAGGAGACATCGCTCTTGCTCACCAACCGAGCGGCAGATTCAGTGGAATTGCAATCCCATCTACATACATTCAAAGCACGACCTGGAAGCAGTGAGACAACTGGTCAGCTAGATGAAATGTAGACCTGCAGGTTGCAGATAGTTTTGCAAGTCATACACATAGCGCTTGTCGTTTGAGATGACTGATTATGCTCACCCATTTCAGCTTGTATTTTCCGCCTTCATATAGTGGTGAGCTAGCCACTACCTAGGTGCATGCATTCTCCGTGCTAACAAACATATCGACGAGGAAGACCTTTTTGGTTTGTTGTTATATAGGTAGGGTCCGAGACCCCACGACGGACTCCGCATTCCTATACGTATCGTGGAGTCGGCATCATTGAACTCAGTTATACATATGTATCTTCTTTTGTATATGAGCGAACACGTGTTGCAGAAGTCTTTCTCATCCCACACGAGCTACTGGCCTGGCGGAGAAGCCTTGCGAGCGCTATTGCGATCTGTGATGAAATCGAATTGGTGTGAAGCTAGCATTCGTATCTCGCCACTACTGCGAATAGCCTAGTATGAGATGAGAGGGGAAGACATTTCCCCCGTCTAAAACGAACATAGATATCAGTGAAGATGTACATGAGCCTCAGCCGGTATCCGTCGCGTCCTCGTCTGCGGATGAAAACACAGTTCCGTTCCGTTTGTTTGTCAATTTTAGTCTTCCATAACGTACAATGTTTGAGTTTGACCGTGATTGGACTCGGGAATCTTTGCTCAAGGTCTTGCGCACTGAATACTTGCATGGACAAGCTGCATCTGTCCCACAAATCACCGATAATGCATCAACCCTGTGTGCATTCTGTGTAGCAACAAATACGGTCTCACATTCAATTGCAATGGTGCCAAAGTATCGCTTCAGCCATATCTTATAGGGTAGCTTTGGTGCCACTTACCTACCCGGGACAGGATCCCACATCGATTGAATTGGTCTATGATGTCTTTTCCGGCCCTTTTCCGGTCCCAGCTCTGATACTGCGCTAGAACTTGAAGTTGGTAAAAGAAGTTGAGCGTCTGAATAGAACGGACTTGGTAAGTCCTATGGCATAACGAGTGTGGGCATACTGGTGGAGTATCAGAGATATGGGGGGAAAGGGAAAAACGAGTAGCCAATTTGTCGTGGCAGAGTGTCTTGGTACTATGGAGACAACTGAGAGAACCGGACCGAACCAGACTTTTCCTACTAATCACCATCATCCACGTCTACCGTGCCGCTCGCCTTCAAATTCCCGTTTATGGCAGCTGCAAAAAGCACGAAGTAAGTCGGTCTATAAGTACTTGTCACGACGAAATTCAAAGGGCCTAATGCTGATTGTTATCACCAATTCGGAACCGTCAGCCGATATAATTGCTGATCCACGCGATTCATGTGAACTTCGAATATAAAATTCGTTGCCTGATGCACCCCTTGTGACTCAAGATATCATGATTCTCAATGGCGCCTTCACATTCTAGCTAACTGCACATCATAGCCATGTTGCAGTGCACGGCGCTACGGCCTGAGTACTTGTTGGCAACTACTTGCTGCAGACTTCCCTCATGATTCACCTGCCGTGCCACTCGAAAATGTCGGTCTCAGACAACTTCGGTTTGCAGTTAGCCAAGGTAATCTAATCATGCTTTTTGTGCAGCCTTTCTCTAATGTTTCTAATTATTGAAGTATACTAACGGTGAGTCAGGCTGACGCTAATTTTATCGTTATTCACGACTCTCTTAAAGTCGCTGCATCAGCAATCCTAGTGAGTCATGTCTCTTTGGTCTCATTATATCTCTGATGTGTGGCTAGATCTACGACTACTTTGTCACCTTACACTCTGAGGTCAGACTCAGACTAATCAGTCATTCCTACCCTGCTGACATTTTATGTAGGTCCAATGGACCTGGGGACGGAAATGGGGAACCATTCGGGCTACTTTCATGATTTCACGATATGTACCTTTTGCTGGTGCACTTATGACATCATACTGTGAGATACGCCGGTGCGCGCTATTATGCAATAGCTGATTCCTAACTAGCTGCTGTCAAAAAATGGGGCACGGAAGATGTGAGTACACCTTTGATCTGTCCAGCGCCAAATTGCAACTTACATCGACATGTACTAGTGTGCACCTTTCAACGATGCTGTAAATGGTTGGTCCAGACCGTTTTCATGACATGACGTGGCAATGACATTTCGCAGGAGCACACTTCTTGGGCATCATTGCCTCAGAAGGTCAGTTTTTGCATACCACGTTACAACGTGCATTTACATTCGCACAACAGTTTTGTTGATTACCAGGGTCTACGCCTTCTCCGGCAATAAAAAGACTTATCTTATAGTTCTTCTCTCCTTTGGTTTGGTACAACGATATCTCTATTTCCTTGTGCACCACTGACCCGTGTGGCGTAGGCCATCTTGGTGACATCTGTAATTCTAAGTGCCGCCCCCATCAATTTGAACATCCCGGGATGTGAGGTCTCAAGGCTTACTTTTAGTCTTAGTATTCATCCCCTTTCAGTCGGTCCCCCTTGCATGTTTGAAGGCGCTCGTAGCAGCGCCCTCTCGTATGGACTATTGACGTTCTTCGAGATAGGTGAGGCGATTGTTGATTCAAAATTTCATACCTGATGATTCACTTCTAGCTCTCATGACCATCACTGTATTTTTGAGATATCAACACTATTTAGGTTCTCATAGTGCGCTGGTGAAGAGTATTTATCGTGATGGACTACTCTACATGTTCTGTATCACAAGTATTAACACCATTGTTACTATTTATTTTGCGCTGACATCTTTGTAGTGATATCTACGGTTAATTTGATCGTTATCACTGTCTTGCCTGTGAGTTCTTTTTTTTTTCCCGTCGATTTCGAAGGACTGAGTCAACCCCATAGCTCTCGTACAGCGAAATGCTAAACACGTGAGTCTGGTCAAGTATATATGGTGTCGAAAGCTCACATTCCTCATTTAGACCTCAGATCGTTGCGCACAGTGTCCTTTCTTCTCGAATACTATTCAATCTTCATGTGAGCATGGAGCAACCGCGCACCTCCCGATCAATGACTTCAATAGAATTTACATCCCGTCCACACGAATCCAACACGCAACCTGGAGGCAGTGAGACAGCTGACCAGCCGGATGAAGCATAGACCTGCTGGTAGTGATGCGAATCATACAGACAGCATTTGTCATTCGAGCATGTATTTTCTGCATCCTTCATATTTATATGTAGAGCCTGCCCCAGGTATTGAACACGGTTGTACATTTGTATGGGTTGTTGTATATGAGCGACCGCGTATTGCGGAAGTCTTTCTCATCTGGTATGCCTGGCAGAAGCATGCGAAGACTATTGCGATCTGCGATGAAGTCGAGTTGCTGCGAAGCTAGGGTTCATTGCATCGCTCAAAGCTACGAATAGCCTAGGACATGACGGGGTGACATTTCCCCCATGTAGATAAATATAGAATGTAATATACCATCCAGCCGGCATCTGTTACTCTCGTTCCGTTCGTCTGTTGTTATTTCTTAGTATTCCCCAGCGTCGGCCACGTTAATTTTCAGTGATTGATTGAATTCAAGTCAGGAGTCTTGTCTAAGGTCCTGCGCTGAATATGTGGACAAGAGTGCCAACTTGCCAGTATCCGTTGCGTCATTGTCCGCAACAAGAACGCGTTTCTGTGTCCAGCGACCGAAATTGGACTCCAATGTTTTGCGTGAGGTCTTGCACTTGCATCAATCCTGTATGAGGCAATAGCCGTCTTTTACATTCGATCACAATACCAAAGTATCGCTGAAGCCATATCCTACACCGCGAAGTTGTCGAAAGGTCGCTTTGATACCACTTACCAAGATCGCAATCTCACATTAATTGAATTTGTCTGTGATATCTTTTCCCGGTCCTTTTCCAGTCCCCTCATGGCGCTTGTACAATGCCAGCTTGCCTTCCTTTGCCACCAAACTCAAGCCCACCCCCGAATCTTCCTTTTTCACAGCATCCAAAATATCCTGAAGCACAAGTTTCAACTTCGCGACACCCTGCTGAGTATGGCGAGCATGGGTCTGCATGCTCTCCGAGCCAAGCTCATTTTTTTCCAGGGTGTCGAAGTTGCCGCGTTCGTGCTTCGCGATATACAAGAATGCTGTCTGAGAAAGATAGAGCTGTGGATAAATTTCTACCCAGTCGATCTCCCGGTGGGCAGCGCGTGTCTTGAGCTCGATGAGAGAGGCTTGCGGGACGACTTTGCGTGGAGTTGTTTGGGTGATGGAGACGCCACGGACGGTTTGGGCCGTAGCTTGAGGCTTCTTAGTGTCCCGGCTGCTGGAGACAGACGCTCCACCAATACCCAGGCCTGAGAAGGCTGCTAGGAGGTCGTCCTCGTCGTTTGTGTCATTGTTGGAAGATGTGCATGCCTCGATCGTGAAACGAAGGAGAATCTTCAGTTCACCAATGTCCTGTCAAATACAATATGTTGCGATAAGTGACCCGATTGAGAACGCAAGAGTCTTACGATGGAAATCATCCGATGATGTCCAGTAGCTCTCTCGCAGCCGCGAGTGGTTCTCGTTGCTGCTTTCTCGTACTCATGTCCATACCCCATAAAGCCTTGCACGGTGTCCGTGTTCTGCGCTTCAAGGCGTGTCAACAAGCACGTCGATCCCGCTACATCGACATCGATCCGAAAGTCTTTCTCATCCGGTGAGCCACTGGCCCAGCGGAAAAGCTTGCGAAGGTTATTGCGGTCCGTGATGAAGTCAAACTGCTTGTAGTCGAAACTAGGATCCATATCATCGATGGCTGCAAACAAGGGGATGAGGGGAGACATTTTTCGCATGTAGAATGCATTTTGATCTATAAAGCGTGTTCCAGAGTCAGCCGGCACGCGCTTGGGGCCTGCGAACCAGACTCTGGGAGAACCTAGACATCAACAAGTCACTGATCAACCTGATCTTACTCAGACATGGACTGATATGCTTACCAGGAACGGCAATCGTTGGGGTTGCAGCCTCGATCCATGAGTATGAAGCGATAGGCTTGACGTTTG
This sequence comes from Suillus bovinus, assembly GCF_016758785.1. Lineage (NCBI taxonomy): Eukaryota > Fungi > Basidiomycota > Agaricomycetes > Boletales > Suillaceae > Suillus > Suillus bovinus. The sequence goes on from NW_024542171.1 coordinate 76,165, forward strand.
TGATTTCCACAGGACTAAGAGTATCTGTGCTCCGTTTGAACTTGGCTACCTTGTCCCCAAGGTCTTTGAGAATGAACGAGGTATCAGGTTGTACGGACTCTGTTACTCTGGGAGGGCGAAAGGGATATGCTCGACGTGTACCAGCAGGCGCATTTCGCAGGGTAGACATTGTGAGTTGCAGGAGTTTATGGGAAGTGGGAGAAAGCAAGAGAGCGCTCGATAGATAAGACTCGAAGGACACCCAATAAAGGGGTGCGACGATCACTTACTAGATCATTTGCGCCCATTGTCGGTAGAGTGCGTCCTCATGATCAATCCTGAGCTTGTGACCTGTTCATTAGTATGAGAGAAGCTCGCCTTGTTAGCATGATTGCGAACTTAATAGTATCGGCGTATCGCCCAGCCGCAGGAGGAACTTGAAAGTTCGGAACAACCTGTTCATGCATAGGTGACCTACAGAGTTGGACTCAGCAAAAATACACGGTTGTGACTGTCACGACGCCCTGAAGCCACTAGCACCACTTGGAGCAACTTGGAGCGAGGCTCATGCACGCAGGGTACCTGAAAGTTTACATATTTGAAACCAACTATCATGCATCACAATTTGATCACAATACATAACGGGGACCAAAACAGATTCCCCAACAAAGACTCCGTCGAGGAAGGTAGAGTACAACAGGCATACATAGTTCATAATTCTATACAAATAACGTAAGTTTAAGCTGGCCGGGCTTGAACGATAAACGAAGGTGGTAATTGAAAGAGAGAAAATGAAAAGAGAAAAAAGAATGCAGGAGGTCATATATCATACTCAGCATCCGTCCTCCTCTGCAACGCTCATCCCCCGAAACCCGCTCTTCCATCCCACAACGCCACTACCGCCGTCGATACTCGGCCGTGGTTTGAAGCTCTCCTTGCGAATGCGACCCACCATCTTTTTAGCTGCCGACTCCCTAGAATGGCTGGACGCCATCGAAGCGGAGTTGTACGATCGTGAGCTCGAAAGATAGTGCGAGCTCACGCTCGAGTTAAGGTGTGTTACGCTCGTATGTGATGTTGATCGTGGCATCGTCGAAGGATTTCGGCCCCATCCAAGTGCGGCGTACCCCTGCAAGTTCTTTGATTGGGAAGCCATATGCGCTGCGTTTTGCGTGGTTGGTCGTGGGATAGTTGAATTGCCGCTGGGTGTGCGGCCTCTTGTGGGAGATCCTGGACGTGCTACGGTACGATGCGTGCCATCAGCGAGTTTCTGGCGTTTATTGGTTCCGTGGGTGTTCGAAGACATCGATGACCCTGGCCGAACAGCGGGTGTTACCACGCCGTGATGAGATGTGTTGGATTTGCCAGGGACATATCCTCCTTTGGAAGCGACATTTGCCCCATTGCTGGCGGCAGCGGCGGGCTTCAGGCTTTGCGAAACCCCCCTGTTGAGAGCCTGCGCAGAATACTGAGAAGTAGGCGTTCTTTTGCGGTTTTCCTGTTCGTTCGCCGATGCATTCTCCATCAACAACTGGAGCATGCTTTCGCCATGCACGAGGAAAGCTCGCCCGTGCGTTTGCTCCCATGTAGGCAGTGAAGACAATAGTTGTTGTTCAAGCTGCGCGGAAAAGAATTAGACGGAAGGTGGAGAGTATGAACAGGAACTGACGAACCTTGGGCTTCTCTTTCCCAACTCTCTTTCGCATCTTCTCTTCCCGGAGCAATCTGCCGGGATCTCGCCCACCACCCCTTCCTAGAAGGCGTGTCTGATCGCTGGCTACGCGTTCTAGCTCCTTCTCTTCCTCACAAATCTCCATGTACTTCTTTATCGACGTCAGCAGTGGCATCTTCAGCCGCACTTCTGCTTTCAGGCGGGCGATCTCATGTTCATGCTGGCTCAGCAAATCTTCTGTATGTTCATCTATGACATCTCATCAGTAAAAACTCCACGAAGAACGTGACATAAACGAAATCACCATCAGCGAACGCCGCAAAATCATTCCGCTCGACTTCCCCTACCACGAGTTCCTCCCACAGGCTCTCAATTTCTGTTCGAGCATTAGCAATAAACTCGCCCATTCTCTCGCGCTTCAAGTCAATCATGCGCTCCAGTTCTTCTTCATACGCTTGGACCACAGAAGGCGTCGTTCCTCGATTCGCCTCGACAAAACCATCCATAGCCTCCTCGCCCACACCCATCCGTCGCCAAAGCGCCTCCAGTTGATCATACATAGCTTGGATGTGCACTTCGCGGCGTCTCTTGAGTTCGTTTAGTTCGGCATGCAATCTTTCAGCCCAAGCCAATATCCCCTGTGTCGGTTCAATACCACATGAATTTAATATTGTTCCAGATGGCGAGTCTTGCGGCGATGAGTCGAGAAGCTCGATGAAGCGTCCGAGGGACCTGAGGTATTCATGTTCGTTGGGAAACTCGGGGGCTTCTGGAAGGGCTATAGAGGGATGTGGGGGAGAGGACGATGGGCAAAGCATGTGGTTGTCCGATGTCCCGATCGATGAAGGAGTGGGTGTCGATGGTCCGATAGTTGAGGATGCAAATGGATCTGCACTCGAGTTGAGACGTGTACTACCAGCAGATGAAGATCGTGGCAGAGAATATCTCGGTACAGCAAGTGTTGAAGATGAGGTGGCAACTGGTGTTGCGACAGTGGGTGGGGGAGGATCGATGCCTAGTTCTGAGTAAAGCCAGTCGATCTGGGTGAAGACTTCACCCAGTTGATTTAGTCGCTTCAGCTGTAGACCTATGATCAACAGTATGGAGATAAACAAGGGAAGACTGACTCACCACTTCACCTTTTCCTCGTACAAGCTCCTTTTCAAGTTTGGAGAAACGTTCAGGCATGACATCTCGTAGTGCTGTAGGGTTGTCTGTTTCCTCAGTAGCAGCTACCGCTGGAGTTAAGATATCTTGTTGAAAGAAATGGGAGCCCAGCGTCCGCGCGAGGGCGTTCAGGCGATTGGTCAACGTTGTGAGCTGTTCGAGTTTCGTATGATAGATCTAAGAGACTGTCATCTCAGTAGATCAGGGCTACAAAAGATCCGGCTGACCTGTCTTAGTTTCTCCTGGTACACGGTGGCGCTTTCATATCTCCTTGGTAAGACCTTCTCAGCTTTCAGATCGCTAAGTGATCCAGCAACTTTAGCATGCGTGCCCAGCGCTCTCGAATAGCGAGCACAACCAGACTCCACTCCCTCGCATTTTCCTATCCAATCATCCACTTGTTTCCTCCGCACCTCTATCTGAGACTCAACGGCCTTGGTCAGGGTATGCTGTAATGTTTGCAGTTCATCTTCCAGGGCGGTTTGTGGTAGGCCGAGTTGAACATGGAGTGTTGGCAGAAGTTGGGTTTGAGCATTGAGGTGTGTGTGTAGTGTTGATAATAGCGTGCTCAATGTTAGAGACGATGATGAGGACATGTTTGGCGCGATGAGAGATGTGGCATCCACCAAAATTCGCGTTGGTGACCGTTTCGAACCAAACCATGTCTGGGTCACGTGACGGTGACTTCACGCGTCCACACTACCGTGACACGCTTTAGCGTGTCGGAGGGTTGTGGATCAAAATGCGAATCTTCAGAACAAGAACATTTGGTTCTAATAATCTAACATGCCTGTGCTCATGCACCACCGAGTGCACTGTTCCATCACACTTGCACAAATTAGGTGCGCACCCAGAACCCATTAATGAAGCAAAGGAGAGCAATGCACATCGACACATCCATCTTGCCAGAAGGACGATGCGGGTATGATATCTTTAATTCATGGACCAGCTCTATTCTACGCGGATAACAGCAATGGACGAATAAATAGAGCGGGTACAGTGTTTTATCTAGTTGCCACTTATCTCCTTGGCGAGCTGCTCAGCCTTGGACTTGACATCCTCGATCGTACCAGCCTGTTTAACGCATCAATGAACGCGACCCCAAATTTACACATGTGTGCGTACCATGTAGAATGCAGACTCAGGCAAGTTATCGTGTGTACCGGAAAGGATCTCCCTGAAAGAGCGAATGGTGTCCTTCAAAGGTACTAGCTTGCCTTCGTAACCCGTGAACACCTGTGCGACCTGGAAAGGTTGCGACATGAAACGCTGAATCTTACGAGCACGCTCGACCTAGTCTCCATCAGCATTACACCATTACTTCTGTCTTTGTATCACTGACCGTTAACTTGTCCTCTTCTGACAACTCATCCATACCAAGAATGGCAATGATATCTTGCAGAGACTTGTAGTCCTGAAGAATCTTCTGGACCGCGGTGGCGACCTCGTAATGCTCTTGACCAACAATACGGGGGTCAAGCATGCGCGACTTGGAGTCAAGGGGGTCGACAGCAGGGTAGATACCAAGCTCGGCGATACCACGCGACAGCACAGTGGTAGCGTCCAAGTGAGCGAAAGTAGTAGCAGGAGCAGGATCAGTCAAATCATCAGCGGGAACGTAGACTGCTTGCACTGAAGTGATTGAACCCTTCTTAGTGGTGGTGATGCGCTCTTGCCTAAATCCAAGGTCAAATGAATACTAGAGCGAACGCGGTAGTGCACATACATGCCACCCATGTCAGTCGAGAGAGTAGGTTGGTAACCGACGGCGGAGGGGATACGGCCAAGCAGAGCGGATACCTCGGAACCAGCCTGGGTGAAGCGGAAGATGTTGTCGATGAAGAGCAACACATCCTGGCCTTCTTCGTCGCGGAAGTACTCGGCAATAGTGAGACCAGTAAGCGCGACACGTGCACGTGCACCAGGGGGCTCGTTCATTTGACCGAAGACGAGAGCCACCTTGGAGTCGCCCTCAAGGTTGATGACACCAGTCTCAATCATTTCATGATACAAATCGTTACCCTCGCGAGTACGTTCGCCAACACCTATAGAATAAAGGAAATAAGGTCCTGATGCGACCAAAAACAATCGAGTTTAACCAACCGCAGAAGATAGAGAAACCACCGTGGGCTTTGGCGACATTGTTGATAAGCTCCTGGATCAACACAGTCTTGCCGACACCAGCACCACCGAAAAGACCAATTTTACCACCACGGGCGTAAGGAGCGAGTAGGTCGACGACCTTGATACCGGTCTCCAAAACCTCAGCAGTGGTCGACTGATCAACAAATGGAGGAGGGTCGGCGTGAATTGGCGAGAGTTTGACACCTTTTATAGGACCACGCTCGTCGATTGGCTCACCGATGACGTTCATGATACGGCCGAGAGTTGCGGTACCGACAGGAATTTGAATAGGGGCGCCGGTGTCGACTACCCTTTGGCCGCGGACGAGACCCTCCGTACCGTCCATAGCAATGGTACGGACAGAGTTCTCGCCAAGATGTGATGCGACCTCGAGAACAAGACGGCCACCGTGGAAGTCCTGAACCTCCAGTGCGTTGAGAATAGGTGGAAGAGCATCGGTCTCGAACTGAACATCGACGACGGCACCAATGACGGTTTTGACGGTCCCAACAGCTCCCTTCACTTCCGTTGCGTATGTCCGCGCTGTAACCCGAGTTCACCCGGTTCAAATAGCACGACGCGAAAAATGCCAGAAAAATTCAGTAAGCAGTAGAGATAACAATCCCAGAGTTGGAACTAACCGTGTTGCGCTGATGCACGCGAAGGGCGAACGGCTCCATTTTGTTTTTGGGAGGAGGAAGGAACGGCAACACGGGACAACGAATAAGCAGCGGTGTTAACGAACCGGCTTGTGTTCTTCGCACTGTTGGCCACTCTCCGTGAGAGGCGGGTAACGCCGCGGGCGGTAAGCATTCTTCTGAGGAGCGACGACGACGACAGATGTAAAGTTGTGAGAGATAGACTTACCGACACAGTTATTCCCAAACGTGCGAAATTCAATTTCCGTTCAAAGCTCCGCTACAGTACGACTCACTAGTTACAATTTCAGTATATAGACTAGAGCCACTACAAGCGATCATTATTATCCAATTGCCAATATTTATGAATGGTAGTTGGGCGTCGAGACTGCATAGTCAACTATTATACATCAATAATACTGTATATACCTAGCGGATGAAGACACGCTATAGAGAAAAGAGTCTGCATACGGGCCCCTCAGTACGTTCGAGAACAATACTGAGGTGCTGTGTGGAGTGATTGGAACTAAATATGCGAGTCCAAGAGATTTTAGGTAAAGCTACCGGAGAAAGGACGAGCGGAGGGTCCATGCGGACAAGAAGCCAAGTGCTATGAAGATGACGAGATCAATGTCAAGTCTAAATGTAAACGAGAGGAACAACGACAAAGGTCAACACATAGCAGTACATAGAAAGCTACAGCGTGGCTAGAGTCATTCCACGAGCTTGTATGTTTACCACATACATCGCTGTCTCCGCCAAAATAACAAGACCAGACTTCGTGAATATCAGCTCGGGCGTGGTGCTGTTTAAGTAAAACTTCCCAATGAGCGTGCCTTCGTCATTCCAGACATGAGTACCATCGCCGCAACCGGCATAAACGTTGCCCTTGGTATCAAGCTGAATGCCATCGGGTGCACCAGAGTCACTGTAGGCGAACACTCTACGGTTCATGAACGACTGCGTCGTTGGCTCGACATCGAACTGATAGCTTTAGAATTTGCTTCAGTATCTGATTATCATCATTCTAGGTGGAATTAACCAACATTGTGGCTGGAAGGGTTTGATTTGTTCCGAGGAAGCCTCCGATAATACCCGTGTCGGTCCTGATGCATTACTCCAATTTACAAACGTGGGAAAAAACCCAGACTTACACGAATGCAGTTTTGCCATCGGGCGTGAACGCAATACCATTCGGTTGCACAAATTGGTCGGCTACAACTCTGACCTGCCCAGTGGATGGATCGAAGCGGTATACTTGTGACGGTAGCATTGGTTCAGGACGGAAACCGTTAAGCCACCCGTAACTGAAGAAGCCATTAACACTGGACACAATGATCTCATCCGTTGCTCACGCAGGATCGGTGAAAAACATGATGTCCGTGCCAGGTAGAATTTTGATATCATTAAGCGAGTTGAACTGTCTGCCTGCGAAGTTGTCCAGGATAACAGTGGTGTTGTAGGGAGGGCTGGGATTTACGCGAACAATGGAAGGCGGAAGCAAAGCGCGACCTGAGGTGACGAACAGAAGGTCTCCCTTGTATGGACCTGTTCCCCCGTTAACCATTTGGACATTGTCAGAAAGGTTGAGCTGAAAATCAAGACAATTAGACATCGATGATCTAGCGGAAGTGACCCACCGTTTGGACTTGAACATTAACATTTCCAGTCGTACGAGCCAGCGCCTCGTCGACTAGCGTCATGTTGATCACGCCAACAACGCTGTTGTTATACCAGCCACTGTAGCTAAGTGCGCCACCGTCAGTGCTTACAAAGAAGACCAAGTTGAGATCTGGAACGTAGATGGGTGCTTCATGGGCAAAATCAAAGCCAGGATTCGAAGCAATTTCCCGAATGGTAGCAGATAGTCCAGTGACATCGAGGAACGAAGGGTCAAAGACCTGAATGGATGGGGGGGCACTGTTGGTGGGGTTAAAACCGATAGCGGATGAGTTGCGCCATTTTGTGTAGTTTGCTCCCACAACATTGTACAATAAAGGGTCGACATACTGTGAAGCAGGCGTTTAGATGCAATTTAGCACTACCGAATTGCAACTGTCGACGTACAACTGCTCCAGGCGGCGACGCGGTAACAAGGGTGACAACCAGAATCGCACCAACTGCTGATTTCATCATTGTTGATGAACTATTTCCTGCTAAGTCTAGTTTCCTATAACGGTCAGACGTTAAGATAGACTGTATAGTAATACCAGGAGGACTCTGAGTACAGTCCGTATCGGAATTTCAAGGATATCGTTGGGCTGGCCGGTCAAAGTCAGATGATGAGTAAGTACAAAATACTTCTGATGAACCAACTTGATATTGAACGATCTTTGATACCAGCCGCATTGTCCCAGCAGAACATTATGTCCGCGCAAGATTGAGAAGAGTTGTTCGTTGTTTGGCGTCTTCTTGGAACAACTCTTTTGTTCGTGCAATCATGTGACACATCGAGGGTTTCGACACTTTGCTTCTTGCAAGATTTCAATCAAAAGCAGATCTGGACCTGGCTATACGTATATGATATACACATTGTTAAACGGGCATGAGCATATTGATGAAGCCTTGAATTGATGATAAAAAAGATGTCAAATGCACGGAACACCATATCTGGTAACACTGGCAGGGAGACCTGGGAAAGCAATAAGTTGGAAGGGCTAGCCAAGTCATGGTTTTGGACCATATGGTATTAGGAACACAAAAACAGTCAAAAGACAACGAACATTTCCTCCAATTGGGCCCTGAATCGATGGAGAACTGAACGACAAGCTCTAGGTTTTTATCGAGTATCTTGCCGCAGTGATCGTCCTATTTCGAAATTCCGCACCATAGTTAGAAACTGGCTGTCGTGGTGAGCAGCATTTAGGATATGATGAAGAAAGGGTGAAATTCTAGCATTTCATTAGATTTCGCAGTACCTGTCGTCGCAAATTGAACACACATGTACAGTCAGCGATGAGAAAAACTTGGAGCTTGAAGACCAATACTGCAACTTTGTCATGTCATGTGATGAATGTCACATCGCGTTGTCACAACTTACAAGTATACATCTTCGCCATTAAAACATTGTTTATCCACAAACTCGATGGCACGAGGAGGTCGAGGTACTTTTGGGCTAACGTCCAGTGGTAGAGGTCGCGGATACAGAGGAGGTACTCGCGGTAACACACACTTTCGTGGTCGTGGACGAGGTCGTGGTCGCGGCGGGTCGAATGCAGCAGGTGATGGTCCAGCTCCGCAACGGGAAGATGATGGAACGCAACTAGAAGAGCGCTTTGAACGGGTTAGAGAGAGCGACGAGATTGATGAAAAGCTGGGATTCATGAGAGTGCAAGAAGGTGCGAGGAAGGAAGGTTGGTTGATTAACATGCATCCCGTAAGTACCGCGTTTGATGTTTAAGGACCTAAGTCACTCATCTACAAACATCTATTAGACTCTAATAAAGGATGCGGACTACCCGGGTGGAAAGGCTGCAGTTGATTTTTACTTCATTCAAGATGACGGAGGAATGTTCAAGTGCACAATGCAGTACGAGCCTTACTTCTACATAGCATGCAAGGTGAGTCTTTACAGTTTCCTTGAACAAGGAATGCCCATGATATTATACAGACTGGGTCAGAGTCTTCTGTTGAAGAGTGGTTACAGAAACGGTTTGAAGGCTTGATTGTACGGATCGTGCGGGACAAGAAAGAGGACTTGAAGTTGCCCAACCACCTCATGGGTCATCGCCGTCTGTACATGCAGCTGTGCTTTCGAAATGTGAGCGACCTTCTGGCCGTGCGACGGGACATAGCCCCTCTCGCACTTGCAAACGGCGCAAAGCGAGACGCGATCGACGCGTATGCTGAGGTTATAGCGGCAGCGAGCACGAGTGTAGAGCTTGAAGGGGAGTGGGCGGAGATTAGCAGAAGCAATGCGACAAACTACAGGGACCGAGATGCACCGTCATGCATCGTGGATATCCGCGAGTTTGACGTGCCTTATTACTTGCGAGTGGCCATTGACAACGAGATGCGAGTGGGACTGTGGTATGGGATCACGTTTACAGCTGGACAACCTTCGTTTGTACAGTTGACAGAGAGGGTGAAACGTGCGGACCCCGTGGTGATGGCCTTCGATATCGAGACCACGAAAGCGCCGCTGAAATTCCCAGATGCAGCGGTAGACCAGGTGATGATGATTTCATACATGGTGGATGGTCAGGGGTTCTTAGTAACGAATCGGGAGATCGTAAGTGAGGATATTGGTGACTTTGAGTACACGCCAAAGGAGGGGTACGAGGGCCCTTTCATAATTTTCAACGAGAAGGACGAGGTGACCCCGCCGTCTCTGTGTTTACCTCTGACTCACATCTTTCCTAGGCAGCTACTATAATGCGTTTCTTCAACCACATCAGGGATGTGAAACCTACTGTGATGGCAACGTTCAACGGCGACTTCTTCGATTTTCCGTTCCTCTGTGAACGCTCAAAAGCAAATGGGTTAGACATGTTCTTACTTACCGGGTTCGCTAAGGATAACGAGGACGAGTTCAAATCTCGCGGATGCGTGCACATGGATTGCTTCAGGTGGGTGAAGCGGGACTCTTACTTGCCACAGGGAAGCCAGGGCTTGAAAGCAGTCACGACAGCTAAGCTTGGGTACAATCCAATTGAACTTGATCCGGAATTGATGACACCGTGAGTCTGTTTCCTCTTTATCTGATGTCATGTTCAAGCCGTGTATGTGACATATCGCTTCTGAATATTATTCTCGGTTTTCTGTTATTTTACTTTCAAATCGCATTTCAATCCTGACCTTGTCGACATATTCCTTGCAGCTATGCGATGGAGCAACCACAGGTCCTTGCGCAGTACTCTGTCTCCGATGCGGTAGCGACATACTACTTGTACATGAAATACGTGCACCCCTTCATTTTCTCACTATGCAACATCATTCCTCTTTGTCCGGACGAGGTCTTGCGAAAAGGAAGTGGCACGCTTTGTGAGACGCTCCTAATGGTATGTCCGAAGCCCTCGTGACTTTCAATTATAGCTGACTTCGCATATGAACTAGGTTGAGGCATATCGTGGGCACATAATCATGCCAAACCGCCACGAGGACGCGCATCTAAACATGTTCGAGGGCCACTTACTTGCATCAGAGACCTATGTCGGAGGACACGTCGAGGCACTCGAAGCTGGCGTATTCCGCAGCGATATTCTTACAGACTTCAAGATCGTGCCCGCAGCTGTACAACAAGTAAGCTTCCTGTCACAGTGCAACCACCTCAAACTTACGTCTAATAGCTCATCGACGATCTTGATGCTGCACTCACCTTCTGCATAACCGAGGAGTCCAAATCTTCCCTGGAAGATGTGACCAACTATGACGAGGTCAAGTCGCAGATACAGTCGGCGCTTGAAGCGTTACGGGATACTCCAAAGCGCACGGACAAGCCGCTGATTTACCACTTAGACGTTGCAGCGATGTATCCAAACATCATGCTTTCAAACCGCTTGCAGCCAGATTCGATGGTCGATGAGTCTGTATGCGCGGTATGCGACTTCAATCGTCCCGGAAAGTCATGCGATCGACGACTCGAGTGGGCATGGAGGGGAGAGTTCTTCCCTGCGAGGAGGGACGAGTATAACATGATTAGACACGCACTAAATCAAGAGACTTTTCCCCCGAAGAGGCCCGGGGGCCCGCCGAGGCGATTCCCAGACTTGACGGATGCGGAGCAGACTGCACTATTGCATAAACGCTTGGGTGACTACTCTCGGAAGGTGTACAAGAAGATTAAGGACACGAGGGTGGAGACAAGAGAATCAATCGTGTGTCAGCGGGAGAACCCCTTCTATGTCGACACAGTGCGACGTTTCCGTGACCGTCGGTATGAGTACAAGGGGCTGCACAAGACCTGGAAGAAGAATTTGGACACCGTGATCAGCGAGGGACGCTCGATCGCAGAGGTCGATGAGGCAAAGAAGATGATTGTGCTCTACGACTCCCTACAACTTGCGCACAAATGTATCCTTAACTCGTTCTACGGATATGTGATGCGCAAGGGTGCGCGGTGGCACTCCATGGAGATGGCGGGAATTACCTGTCTTACAGGCGCAACGATCATCCAGATGGCGCGCGCGCTCGTCGAGCAGATCGGTCGCCCGCTGGAGCTGGATACGGATGGAATCTGGTGCATGCTTCCCGGAGTCTTCCCGGAGAACTTCAAATTTAAACTGAACAACGGGAAAGCCATCGGGTTCTCGTACCCGTGTACGATGCTCAATCACCTTGTGTATGCCCGCTTTACCAACCACCAGTACCACGACCTCGACGCCTCTACTGGGGAGTACGTCGTCCACAGCGAGAACTCCATTTTCTTTGAACTAGATGGGCCGTACAAAGCCATGATTCTGCCGTCATCGAAGGAGGAGGATAAGTTGTTAAAGAAGCGGTATGCCGTCTTCAATGACGATGGGTCGCTTGCGGAGCTGAAGGGGTTCGAGGTGAAGCGCCGGGGAGAGCTCCAATTGATCAAAATCTTCCAGTCACAGATCTTCGAGAAATTTCTTCTGGGAACGACGACGGAGGAATGCTACGGTGCGGTTGCGCAGGTTGCGAATCAGTGGCTCGATATCCTCTATAGCAAGGCCGACACCCTGACCGACGAGGAGCTCGTTGAACTCATTGCCGAGAATCGTAGCATGTCCAAGACGTTGGCGGAGTATGGAGCACAGAAGTCGACCTCTATCAGCACCGCTAAGCGACTTGCTGAGTTCCTTGGTGACCAGATGGTCAAGGACAAAGGTCTTGCTTGTAAGTTTATCATTTCTGCGAAGCCCAACGGAGCGCCTGTCACGGAGCGGGCGGTTCCTGTGGCTATATTCTCAGCAGAGGAGAGTGTCAAGCGCATGTACCTGCGAAAATGGCTTAAAGATAATAGCCTCTGCACCTTCGATCTCAGATCTATCCTCGACTGGGAGTACTACGTGGAGCGTTTGGGCTCAGTCATCCAGAAACTTATCACCATCCCTGCTGCCATGCAGAAAGTCTCTAACCCTGTTCCTCGTATCCGCCACCCCGACTGGCTGCACCGCCGTGTTGCAGGCGCGGTGGACAAGTTCAAACAGAACAAAGTTACCGACTTTTTCACGCGTGCTACTGCAGACTCGCAGTCTCAGACTCAGACACAGGCTCTGATAATTGATGCAGAACTGGACATGGAGGATTTCGGACAAGGAAAGACCTCGGAACGCCCGCGTATTGCTATTGTCAATCGGAAGTCCCGTAAACGGACCCCTGAACCTGACGAAGAAGTATCAGACGATGAAGTTCCGCTTCCTGATCCTACGATCAGCTATTCCGCGTGGATCAGGGCCATGAGACCACGTTGGAAGAAACAGCGGAATGCTCGCTGGGGAAACAGTGGTGACGCTATCATGCCTTCCATGTTCAAAGGTGCCCGGGTTCGTACAACACAACGATGGGATATCGTGCAAATCCGTCCTAGCAAGATTCCCGGGCGATTCACCCTATGGGTATCCGTCGATGCTCAACTGGTGCCTGTGCCTCTGCGCATTCCTCGCGATTTTTTCTTGCACCTAAAGACACCGCCTCGCGACAGCTTATTTCAACCAGAGTACTATACCTTCGAGAAGGTTGTCCGTCACCTTCCTCGTGACATTCTCTGTTCCAATCTCTATCGGATCTCTGTGAAGGAGGACGTTTATCAGGAAATTCAAGAGCATTTCATAGACCTTATGAATGATCCGAATGTTGATGGTGTGTTTGAGCGGCAGGTACATCTCATTTACACTTTGAGCGAATAATCTCTCACATCCGTTTAGGTTCCACTAGAGATGCGCGCCCTCCTCAAACTAGGCAAGACATGTACTGTGGATGAACCCGGCATGACTCTGAACCGTGCTCAAAGCAGTGGCGTCGATTTGTCTCAACTCGACAGAGCTAGCATCTCCCTTACTCGCAGAGTATACCTGGATGGCGGTCGCGCGGGGAAGTATATCTTCCTGTATCATGCATGTTCGAGCACATCGCATGTCCACGTGTTTGCGATGTTCATGCCCAACGGTGCTGTCAAACTTCACCTTGTTGATCCCGCTCCCCGTCGACAACAGATCCCCCGTCTCCAAGAGTTGTACAAAGACCTTTCAGCGAAGAGACAATCCAAGTATGGAAACTGTTCGCTCGAATATCCCGCCTCATGCGATTTCAATACCACATACCACAACAAGGATACGACAGCCCTTAAATCTATTTCCAGAGAACTCGGACTCCTGGAAAATATGTCATACACTATCGTTATTTCATCTATCAAGGATCAAATCTACTTTGACACCTGGGTTCCAAAGCTTTCAAAATTCCCCGTTCTGTCAATGTCGAAAACGAAAGCAGTCCATACGCTCAATGTCTTCCCATGGCAACCTGACGTCGCTCAAAAGATGGTTCAGCGGTACCTATCGCTAGGAATCTGGCTGGATCGTTCAATCGCCCTAGCGGATTATTATGATGTCCCTATAGGTCACATTGACGGCGATCAGCCACTGTTGTTGTCGGATATTAGCTTTGCCCGACGACTGATCCAGCAGGACATTGTACTTTGGTGGTCGCCGTCGGAACGTCCAGATCTTGGTGGAATCGAGGATGATAATAGACCAACCGAAGACGTACAGCACACAGAGTTTGCATCGCCTGGATGTTATTCCAACGTATGTCTAGAAGTCACTGTTCGCAATTTGGCAGTGAATTCCATCCTCCACTCTGTCGCTGTCAATGAGCTTGAAGGGAGCGGCGGAGCAACCGCATTTGATTCCGTGTCTCGGACACTGGATGAATTCTCCGGAGGCGACGCTCAGCGTGACCTTACCCTTGGAGAGTCAAACATCTCGAGTCTCACCTTTGGTATTCTCAAGTCGATGGTCAAGACATGGTTGCTTGACAAAGTCCAGGGAAATTTTGAAAGCCCAGCTACTCTAGCAATCGACCACTTCTGGCGCTGGATCAGCACAAGTGCTTCCCATCTCCACGACCCAAATATTTATCGCTTCGTTCATGGGCTCATGAGGAAAACGTTCATCCAGATGTTGGCTGAATTTAAACGACTCGGATCTCACGTCATCCACGCGGACTTCAGCCGGATTTTGCTAGCGACCTCGAAGCCTCCGGGCACCGCTCACGCATATGCCACCTACATAACCACAGCAGTGACATCACATGAACTCTTCGAACATATGTACCTCAAAACAGAGCGGTTTTACGACTTCCTTCTTTTCATGGACTCTGCAAACATGGGAGGAATCGTATGTGAAGACCCGCTGGCTGTTGACCCGCCAGAAGAGCTCACCATCGAGACTCGGTGGAATATCCAGACTTTCCTGCCACCTGCAATTCAAGACGATTTCGGTGCCGTCATTCAATTCTTTATCGTCGAGCTTTTCAAAATTCGGCAGAAGCATAGTGAAGGTTCAAGAGCACCCTTTCGAGTGCTTCGGAATATGGCTCCCGAGCTCACCCAGCCTGACCCTAGCAAAATCAACGAAGCTGACGCAACACGGGAGTTTATCGCCAGGAAACTCACACGCAAGTTGCTTCGGCTGGTTGGTGTTATCCAAGCAAAGCAACGAGATGCTTCCATAGACGAAGAACTGAACACTCAGTTCCAGTTCCCTGTCCTCCCCGGTTCGCATCTCAACATGACAAATGCGCTTCTTGAATTCATCAAATTTACCTCCACCGTGCTTGGCCTCGCTTCTGATTACCAGGTTGAAATTGGTTTGCTCAAGCGAAACCTCCTCGACCTTGCTGGTGTGCGCGAGTTTGCTAATGAAGCCCTTTTTCGCAACCCATGCGAGCCGCTCAAATTACCTAATGTCCCTTGCCGGAATTGCGATACACTTCGTGACTTTGACTTCTGCCGCGATCCAGAGCTTATGCCATACGGCCTTGATGGTGCTAGGCCACGTTGGATCTGTGGGGGTTGCGGAGGAGAGTATGACCGCATTGCGATTGAGATGGAGCTGGTCAGACTAGTTGGATCACTTGAAAGAACGTTTACGCAACAAGACATGCGCTGCGGCAAGTGCAAGCAAGTTCGCTCGGACAACGTGTCGCGACATTGTCATTGTTCTGGACCATACCAGCTAGTCCTTAGCAAACCCGAATTCAGGAGAAGGTTACGCACAATTGTGAATGTAGCAATTGTTCACAATCTCTCCAGACTTAGAGTGAGTCCCTTGCACTATTAGTATCCTCTGAAATGATCTTGATTTGTGCTTTCTCAGGAATGTGCTCGAAGGACGCTTGAAATTTGGTGACTTACATGTACAGTTGAAATGGTCATAATGCATACCGATGGGACCGCCAAAATGTTATGCATTATGAGGAATATGCAAGACGATATTTGTCACATACTTGTGACATGTGTGACGTCCACCAAAAGGGTGACAGAAAGTTATCAATAATTCCTACGCAAGTACATGATTAAAATGAGAAGAATTGTTCTATACATGTTTGTTTAGCGTTATGCAGTTCTTTATGGGTGACCGCACTGGACAATAACGAAATTGAAGCTTTTTCATAGAAAGTAGGTAGTCACCAAAAAATAGTCACATCCAGAATAAAAAAAGTCACACTCTTAAAAAAAAGTAACGCTCTGAAAAAAAAAAAAGTCACACTCCGAAAAAAATCACACTTCAAGAAAAAGTCCCTACCAAGAAAAAGTGCCACCAAGTCTAAGCCCAGGAGAACCAAGAAGTCGAAAACCACCCAGAATCGCTTTGAGGGTCTTACCGTTGAAGGTGACCTGGATGATGAAGGGAGTGACTACACTCATTCTTCAGGCTTGCCGTCGGATACTACATCGGACTCTGATCGTGAATCGGATGTCATTGAAATCACGAACGAAGAGGTGAGTTGTGCTCTAGAGCATTGTTCATAAACTCAATATTATGCAAAACAAGCTCGCGCACTTGTTACCTTCAAAAACAGTTCCGGAACAATCAAACAGGCGAAACAAGCGCAAGCGCTTGACCAAAAAGTCAACCACTCGGGCATCTGCCAGCCGAAGAGCCACTACAACCACGACTATGCAAGAAAGTCCTGTCGACTTGGAAGATGCTCTACCCCTTCGAAGTTCTGTGCCTACTGTCAAGGTATGGTGCCGTTTTGTCTCAGAGAGTTCAATTCTTACGATATTATTAGGCTACGAAGCGGAACCCAATATATCACTTTTACGATGTTGTACAGTTGAATGCTGCAGGTCAGGCTGGTGATCCGGGAGATAAACACTACAAATGTTACTTGGGTAATCGGAAGGTCCTCACCATTACACGCGCAATGAAAAGCAGCCTGAATGGTAAGTCATATCGTGTTTCGGCTACCATCTTTCTTGCTAATACAGTGTAACTATCAGGCTTGGTCGGGCATCTCAAAACACATTTTCCACCTATGTATCGGCTATACCTCATCTTGAAGTCTCGTGGAACACCTCCCACCGAAGATGAGCTCAAAATGGTGCGAGGCGAAAAAGTTCTTGATCCTGACGCAGCAGCAGCATACCTGACACAGCTTGAGCAAGCATCTGCAAATCTCATTGACGCTTTCAACAAGCAAGTCAACAAAGCATTCGGTGACTGGAACCAAGACAAATTTGAAGACCTGCTTGCGAAATGGCTTGTTGCATGCGACCAGCCGTTTGATGAGGTTGAAAAGCCAGAGTTCAAAGCATTCATTGAGTACACTCACCAAGGTTCGCTACGTATCCCTGGACGAATGGCAATCAAACGTCGTATCATGAAGATGGGTGACGAGACTATCCAAGGAATCAAAGACATGGTTCAGGTAGGTTGAACAATTCAAAAAAGATTTTCTCGTATATTAACAACCTTCTTCAGGAACTCGAGGCGAAAGTGAGCCTTTCCCTAGATGCTTGGACCTCGAGCAACCAATTTGCGTTCCTTGCAATTATCATGCATTATGTGACCAATGACTGGCAGTTAGGTATGTCCCTCCCACCATTTTTGTGCCCATCCTTCAACTTCGCATCAACAGAAGAGCTTTTGATCAATTTTCGTGAAATTATTGGCGAACACAGTGGTGCAAATCTTGCCGAAGCTGTGTGGAACACACTCGAACTTTACGGACTCAAAAATCGGGTACGAAACAGCGTGTCCCATGATTTTGTGTACTCATTTTATCACAGATCATGGGTGTTGTATGTGACAACGCTACAAACAACGATACACTACTTGAATCCCTTGAAGAGAAGTGTGCCGCTGAGGGGATCGACTTCTCGCACAAGAAAGCACGGATCCGTTGTTTGCCACATATTGTGCACCTATCTGCGATGCAGCTTCTCGAGGGCATTGGTGCCATCAAGCCAGATTCAAGACGTAGAGAATCTGCATACCAGGACTCAGTTACTGCTCCCACAGACCGTGAGCATGACGATGATGCTGCGCTTCTTGATGAAACAGAAGATGACGACGATAAATTCAACACTCTGCAGGGGGTTTTGTCGGCTGTCGACAAGGTATTGAAATGATAGTTTCGTACCTAATGAAACACATTACTAATGGATGGATCCAACAGCTTCGAAAGATCGTTCGATCAGTTTGGTCAAGCCCACAGCAACGCAAGGCATGGCTTGCGGAGGTCACAATATCACTCAAGAAGACTGAAAATACACTCAGTCAAGTTGCACTCATGCTCATTTTGGACGTGAAGACCCGTTGGTTGTCAACACATCAAATGCTTCGTAAGTACAGCTCCATAATTTATGATCGAGTACCAATCAAATTTACAGGCCGTGCATTGGATTCCCGAAAGGCTATCAACGACTTCATGGCGAAGACACGTGAACTACGACAATATGAACTTTCTGATGATGATTGGCATGCGATTGAACTAGTGACGTGGTGGCTGAAGGCATTCCGGTCAGCAACCACTCAAATGTCAACAACCAAGCGCCCAATGTTATCTTCGGCTCACGCTATATTTCGAGGCCTTGAGGAGTCGCTTTGGGATGATTTAG
This sequence comes from Suillus bovinus, assembly GCF_016758785.1. Taxonomy (NCBI): domain Eukaryota; kingdom Fungi; phylum Basidiomycota; class Agaricomycetes; order Boletales; family Suillaceae; genus Suillus; species Suillus bovinus. The sequence continues at coordinate 94,778 of NW_024542171.1, forward strand.
CTAATCTTCCAGACACAGCCCCAACAAAGATACGGCTCGCTTTGATCAATGCACATCGGAAGCTCAGCGACTACTTCTTCAAGATTGATGACTCGCCATACTATGTCTGGGCTTCGAGTGAGTTTTGTGCTGCATTTGGATTTATTTTGATATCTAATCTAGTTCAAGTTCTCGATCCCCGCATCACTTACAAAGGTCTCCGCGACGACTGCGATGCCAATGATGCAAGCACACGGTCACAAATCGACTTCCTGAAGAATGACCTGCACACCCTGTATAAAAAAGACTATGCCGCTATGTCTTTAGCGCAGGACAGTGCATCATCGCCGTCTGCCAGCACAGGCCATCACGCAAATGTGTCTGATGGCAGAAATTCTCCCTCGAAGGTGAATTTCACGGCGAGGTATAAGAAGCGGTCAAATGTTTTGGTAGATGAATTTGAGGAGTACCTAAAACTTCCGCAAGAGGATTTCGACCTTTGCGACCCCATTCAGTGGTAGGGCGGGTCGCCGAGCACAGTTTCCGAACCTCTCTTGACTTGCACGAGATGTCCTTTCAATACCTGGTGAGTACTTATTTCATGTTCCAGGTGTCTGTACTTAGTTCTCTTCTTTGTAGGATCTGCTGTTGCTGTCGAACTGAATTTTCTCCGGTGGTCGTGACACAGTTTCACTGCGGCGTGCAAGTCTCAAGCCTGAGACTATCAGAACGTTGATGCTCGTGAAGGCAAGACTTCGTTTGGCTCGTTTGTGATTAGTTTTCATTCCGTATGTACCGTACACTACCGTATATGTCCGTATTATACTCCATACTGTACCGTTCACTTCATCCGCCCCCAATGTCATATACGGTGTACGGATTCGCCGTCTACCGTATCTCTACCATATGTATACGGCCGTCTACCGTATACGGTATGGTGTGCAGCCCTAGTGTTGTTGAGCAGGATGCTAAGATTGACACCCTGCAATGCCTTCATGAAGGCCTTCGATGCGAAATCATCCTCTGGCACCCAACATTTCCACTTCCGGATGCCCAAGGTGATGTGACATCATTTTTGCTTCATCAACCTGTCCCTCCGGCCATGTCAACCCTCGCATCCGCACTTCCTCCTCTCATTGACCTGTCTATGGAAGGGATGGAGCCCAACCCCCCCAACCTCCAGGATGAGTCTGCCATCGACAGACTCATATTTGAGCTCAACCAAATTCATCCTGAGGTTTCACAGATGCCCGGTGAAATTGTGAAACCGGATGATCCAGGCAATCTTTTCCCAGAGTATGATTCAGTTGAAGAGATGGATGTTCAAGTGAAGGGTGAACCTCCTGGTGAGGATGTTGACATGACTACATAATTAGATAGTCATAAATGTATATGCAATGTTTTCAATCAATGTTACCTTTGTTATCATTGACTTATTGATTCACCGAGTTCCGAGACCCTGAGACCTGAGTGCCAAGTGCTGAGTGCCTGAGTGCCGAGGCCTGAATCCTGCAACTCGAAACGAGTGGAAGACTAAATGTTGCAAAATTGTTGACATGAAAGTGTTACTCCCAGAACACCTGAAATCCAAAACTCAATGGTTGAATCACTGAGTACCGAGTACCGAGTACCGAGTACCGAGTGCCGATGCCCGAAGCCCGGGGCTCGCAACAGACCACTGGATACAATACACCATATGGTATTTCTTACAAATTTCACGGAGGTCCCATCACAAAACCACAAAATTTTTCAGTGACTTATCGATTCACCGAGTGCCAAGACCCAAGACCCGAGACCCAAGACCCGAATGCCAAGTGCTGAGGCTCGAAGTCCGAAACATGAAATGAGTGGAAATGCACATTTCGCAAAATTGTTAACATGGAAATATTAGATTGTCTTCAACAGTTTGCCAGAAGTCATTTGCCGATCCCCGTGCCGGAAACCCGAAACCCAGAAAACCTGTAATGAGTTCTACGGGTTTTCCGGGTTTCGGGTTTCCGGCTCGGGGATCGGCAAATGACTTCCAGCAAACTGTTGAAGACAATCTAATATTTCCATGTTAACAATTTTGCGAAATGTGCATTTCCACTCATTTCGTGTTTCGGACTTCAAGCCTCGGCACTCGGCATTCGGGTCTCGGGTCTTGGCACTCGGTGAATCGATAAGTCACTGAAAAGTTTCATGGTTTTGCGATGGGACCTCCATGAAATTTGTAAGAAATACCATATGGTGTATTGTGTCCAGTGTTGTGTTTCGAGCCTCGGGTTTCGGCACTCGGCACTTGGCACTTGGCACTTGGCACTCGGTACTCTGTACTCAGTGATTCAACCATTGAGTTTTGGATTTCGGTGTTCTGGGAGTAACACTTTCATGTCAACAATTTTGCAACATTTAGTCTTCCACTCATTTCAAGTTGCAGGATTCAGGCCTTGGCACTCGGCACTCGGTGAATCAATAAGTCAATGATGAATTCCAGGGTTGTGTTACAAGAACATCTAGATGCTTGGGCCCCTACTATTTTTCTCCTGATCCTCCTCGTATCAGCCCTCGCATCATACCCTTACCCCGACCTTACCCTTGTCATCCTCGTCATCCTCGCATTCCCTTTCGCCCTCTACCTGTCACTTCAGCAAAGCCAGTACATTTGGCCGGATCCTTTCGCTGACGAAGCATACCCATGCTCCGTTTCACCACCTGACTGATCCTGCGGACAGTCCCCTGACCCTTACCGTCTGGACGGTAACCTATGACACGATGCATGACGCATCCCCTTTGCCCTATTTTCCTTTCTTGATCTCTGACTCGGTGCGCAGTCGCACATGCGACTTATACTTAGATCCGCAGTTGCACGATCGTGCCCCTGCGTGTTTCACTTCCTCATTCTGATCTTTGACTCACTTTCTTATCCAGCACGTTCTACCTAGATTCGAACGTGCCTTCCTGTTATGGTCTTACCCTTTACCGATTGCCTCTCCCGGTAGTACGAGTTATCATCCACTAATACGTCCCCTGTCCTCTATATAAACTCGCTACCATGTACCATATCCCCTAACTTGAATCTACTTGGTTCTTGACCTCCTAACTCTCACCAGAGTGATCCTTCTGCCTCGCCAGCAGTCTATATTCTATCTTCTTATCTGCTCATCGCGGATAAGCCTATAGTCTCGACCTTTACTCATCGACTTCGTCGACGAGCAAAGCCCCTGTTAACTAGTCGGACTTCTGTCCTTCTAATTAACGACGATCCTTACGATTAACCTTCGGGTGTCGTAAGCCTAGGCCGATATAGCTTATCGTCTCGCACCCGCGTGACATAAGCTACCCGATTTGGACATAGGCGTTAAATCGTACTTGCCGAAGACACGCCAAGTACGACCCCTAACCTTGGGCTAGCCCAAGGACGTCCACAGACCGTTGACGACACAAGCTCTGTTTGAGCGTCGCCAACAGATACCATCCAAGTCGTAACAAAAGATTCAAGTTCCCTTCTAGCCCTCGACACCTATCGAGGACAGAAACAGATACAAGACGACCACTCCCTGGACACGCAAGTTCTCTTGGGAGCGCGACCCGAATCAGGAAGATCCTGACGAAGAAGAGGTAGACGGACAGTTTAGCTCTCCCACCTCACCGACAGAGCAGTACCACTCAGACGAGGGACTGAACGACGAAGAAGATCTAGGAAACACTCCGACTTCTGAAGAGGACTTTCCAGACGAAGTACCTCCCCGAAACACTAGCGCCAATCCGAAGACAAGAATGTCTAACCCATCCTCCTCCACCGCCGTCGTAGTTCGTGCCCCTGAACTCAAAGCAGGGTCACCAACAGACTACGATGGGAACACCGACGACGCACAACGATGGCTCTACAGCTTAAAGACGTACTTCCTCATCAACCCCACCGTCTATTGCAGCGAGCAGATCATGGTGTCCGTCACCCTGTCATTAATGACAAAGAACAGCGCTAAAGCATGGGCTGATAACTTCTATCGCGAAGCTTTCAGCACCAACCCTCCGAAATTCGGAACGTTCGCAGAATTCGAGAAAGGATTCAACCTTGCATTTCAACCCGTTGATAAGCAGGTGAATGCCCTTACCGAAATCGCCGAACTCAGAATGGGAAACAACGTTACGGACTACATCTCGAAGTTCAAAACGTTGGCTACCATCGCCAATATCAAGGAAGGCGTGACACTCTCACACTTCTTTGAGAAGGGCCTGAACCCAAGCCTTCGCGAAGCAATTTACAGGAAGGAGACACTTCCTAACACTATCGAAAAGTGGTACACTTCTGCGGTACAGCTCGATGCTAACTACCGTAGGAGCAAGGCCGTCTCTGCCAACTCCCGCAACCAACACACCCGATACGCCCCTCGCGGTTCCAAGTACTACCCCAAGCCTAATGTCTCCTCGTCCAGAGACCCTAACGCTATGGACGTAGACCGCACCCTCTCTCAGGCAGAGAAAGACGAATGCTACAAGAAGGGCCTTTGCTTCTCATGCAAAGAGCATGGCCACAGAGCCAATGATCCCAGATTCCACCCGAAGATACGACGTGGAGAGAAGAAAGATACCAAAGGAAAGACTCCGGTAACGACTGGTAGAGACCAGCGTGACGACGAAACCTCCGAAGACGACATGGAGACCAATAGGCTCCAAGGAGAAGAGGATTTTTAGAGCGGAGGACCGCAAAAGCAACGTGCGTCCCTCC